>NW_026741733.1:0-4820 GCF_022355385.1 Mustela nigripes
TCTGCATCCATATAAATTTTAGGATTATTTGTTCCATTTCTTTGAAAAAAAATTTGATGATATTTTGACAGGGATTGCATTAAATGTGTAGATTGCTCTATGTAGCATAGACATTTTCACCATATTTGTTCTCCCAATCCATGAGCATGGAACGTATTTCCCTTTCTTTGTGTCTTTCTCAATTTCTTTCATGAGTGTTCTGTAGTTTTCTGAGTATAGATTCTTTGCCTCTTTGGTTAGGTTTATTCCTAGGTATCTTATGGTTTTGGGTGCAGTTGTAAATGGGATTGACTCCTTAATTTCTCTTTCTTCTGTCTTGTTGTTGGTGTATAGAAATGCAACTGATTTCTTTGTATTGATTTTATATCCTGACACTTTACTGAATTCCTGTGTGGGTTCCAGCAGTTTTGGAGTGGAGTCTTTTGGGTTTTCCACACAAAGTACCATATCATCTGCAAAGAGTGAGAGTTTGAATTCTTCTTTGCCAATTTGGAAGCCTTTTATTAGAGGAATTTACTTTTAAATACATTTCATGACCAGATGGACTGTGTTGGCTATGTTCAGGCAATAATATGATTTGTCAGTTTTGAGCACATGTCCACTTTTGTGCTTGTGTTTGAGTCTTGTTCTATGACCCAAGAGGCAGCAAAGAAGTGTATTCAATGCCAATGATAACACTAACATTAAGTCCCCAAACGGTTTTGATTAAAGGGCTACATATTGGTGTAAGTGAGCTCCCTCGACATGAAAGAAAAATTTAAGGGGATGACATTTGTACATATACAATTTGCTATATTAATAACATAATAAATAGTTGTTAATATTTTATGCAGTATGCATTTATATCTTCTTAGAAATCTAGATAACTCATTTGTTCCAATAAAAGCTTGTATATTGGTTTGCTAGGGCAGCTGTAACAAAACACCCAAGCTGAGGGGTTTAAACAACAGAAATTTCTCACAGTTTTGGAAGCTGGACACCTGAAATCAGCATGTTGTCAGGATTAGTTCCATCTGAAGGCTACGGGGGAAGATTTCTTCCAGGCCACTCTCCTTGCATTGCAGATAGCCATCTTCATATTCACATGGAATTCTCCCTGTACACATACATGTTTGTGTCCAAATTTTTCCTTTGTGTAACACCAGTCATACTGGATAAAATTTCACCCAAATGACTCATTCTAACTTGATTACTTCTGTAAAGACTTGATTTCCAAATAAGGTGTATTTTGGGGTCCTGGGGGTTAGGATTTCAACCTATGAATTTTTGAGGGACACAACTTGACCCATAACAACTAGAATAGGTCTCACTGAAACTTTAGCTGTAGATTCATAAAGTTCCTATTTCTTTTGAGTAATCCACTCTTCTTTCACCTTTTCTATGTTAGTAGAAAACGTACTATCCTTTTTAAATGTGGCTTTCTCCCTTGAGTTGTGTATTTTCAGAATCCCACAACTTATTCAATCCAGACGGGCTGCCTGAGAATATTCAGAGCAAGAAACTTAATGAATTTAATCAGTCTTGTAATGGCCTTTCTCTCCAGCTGCCATTTCTTCTGTCATGGGCTCTCAGTGCTGCTATTGTAAGGTGTCCAAGATAGTCAGGATAGTCTCATTGTCCACTATTCCAGTGGCTGGTCAGGCAGGACATTCTAAGGTTATAGGAAATGGAAGAGAGAAAGGATTTTTCCTAAGTATGATGTTTGCCCATAGTAGCCATATGGACAGATTGGGCTGTCAAGATGACTGCCCCTGAACAATCCATGGATGTAGATCCCCTCACAGTCTGTGGTAACGCTGAGTTGGAGAACAGCCAGAAGCCTCTGCACTTGGTCTCTAGGATTACTGTTTTTATTTAGCCTTATGTACTGAGTCACTATTCCCAGAGCACTGCTGCTATTAGAGCAATTGGAGCAAAAAGAGGAGGGTGGAGGGTTTTGGTCCTTTCCACACAGTTTTTCTTTTGTGATATTACCTTTTTCCACAGTCATTCAGTCCTGGAAGTGAGCCGGATTCACTCATCCTGACTATTCCAAGTGAGTATCCCTGGGATGACCTTGATATTCTTTCTGCCAACATTCCTCACCTGGTTGACTTCAAGCCATGGGATCGGAGAGATTTTAATAAAATTGAGCTGCAAAATGACAGGGGTTCAATATAGGCTCTAGCTACATCTCTCTCTTTGAGGCTCTTTGCTTCTATGTAGATATATTAACTGCATTAGAAATAATATAAAATGGATAGATGTTATCAATTAATGACCACTCTCCAATAATGATTCAGTACACTTTTTTGCTGGAGTGGCAAGGGCCCCCTTTCTTTTTGTGACCTTAGCTGGAGGGAGCATTCAAGGGATTCTTCCTAGAACAATGACATCAGAAAGTTCCACTCCTTCAAAACAATATTTTTAAATGTTAAAAAATGATGACTTTTGCATAAATATCTGTCAAATACATTTCAAAAATTTGATTATTTAAAGGAAATAGCAAGTTGGTAAAGCTGGTTCAAAAAACATTTATTTGTTGTATCTTAAGAAACAGAGAACAGACTGGTGTTTGCCAGAAATGGGAAGTGGGGGGTGGGTAAAACAGATGAAGGCAAAGGGAAAGTACAAATTTCCAGTTATAAGATTAAAAAGTCTTGGAGATGTAATATACAGCATGGTAACTGTAGTTAATAATATTGCATATTTGAAAGTTGCTAAAAGGGTGCATCTTAAAAATTCTCATCATTATTGGCAACTATGTATGGTGATGGATGTTAACAAGATTTATTGTGATGATCATTTGCAATATATACAAATATCGAATCATGCTGTATATTTGAAACTATTATAATGTTATATGCCAATTATAGTTTTAAAAAAGAGATTCATACAATGGAATTCTATACAGCATTAAGAATAAACAAACTATGAATATACACACCAACTTCGATGAATCTCCCAAATTTAATGTTGAAGTTTTAAATAAGTCAGAAAAGAAAGAGCACATACTGTATGATTATTATAATCAAATACAGTATATATATATGATGATGACATATATGACATAGGTAAGTTATGCATTGCGTATATACATAAAATGCAATGCACTACATATATATGTATATATATATATGCAAAACTAATCTATGTGATTGGAAGTCAGATAGTGGTTATGCTTCTATGGCTCAGCTGTAATTGTAGGGGCTTCTAGACTGGAGCCATAGTCTGCACCCTGACTTGAGTGCTGGTTACCCTGGGTAGGTTCAGTTTGTGAAAATTCATTGAGCTGACACTTATACAAAATTCTCCTCCCCCTAAAGACAAAGAACTTGTGTAGAACATATTTATCTATTCAGATAGAAGAGAAATGTGCAAATATATTTGCTGTATTAGACACAAAAGTGGCTAATAACTTCCATGTCATTAAAACTATAACCTTTGGGGAAAAAAAAACCCACAAAAACAAAAACTATAACCTTTGGGGTTATATTTTCTCCTGGATAAAAATTATTTTAATTTTTTTCTAGACCAAAAAATATTTGTAATTTAGCAATTTTCAAAAAGTTTAAAAAAGTTTACAGCTATACAGAATCTATGAATAGGGCCCTAATCACTAGTAAATCCTAAGTCATTCACCAAGGAAATAAAATACTCCTGGGGTTTTGTGGTTAATTTAGCAAATTTATTTCTGCATTCATTTTCTATCTAACTATATAACTCTTTATTTCTAAAATAGTCTTTGAAATTTTAGATGGGCCTGTTTTATGTTCCTTAATATGACACTGAAAAATCTAAAATATATTTTTGTGTTATTTCCGCATTTTGGATTTTATCTTACTCCCTTTAGAGTTATATGCTGCATAAACAATAGCTTTAGGAAGGAAATCTGTCTTTAAAATGGAAAATTCTTGGGGCACCTGGGTGGCTCTGTGGGTTAAGCCTCTGCCTTGGGCTCAGGATATGATCTCAGCATCCTGGGATAGAGCCCTGCATCAGGCTCTCTGCTCAGTGGGGAGCCTGCTTCCTCTCTGCCTACTTGTGATCTCTCTGTCAAATAAATAAATTAAATATTTCTAAAAAAATGGAAAATTCTCTCACTTAAAAATAAATTTTAAAAATTTTACATTGGCAGATTCCCAGCTATTTGTTATTATAAAGAACCAAGATCTTAAACTTTCTCATTATCTGCTTGTATTACCAATTAGCCTTCAGCAAGTTAGTGGACTACAAAAAAAAAAAAAAAAGAAAGAAAAAAGAAAAGAAAAGTAAGTTTTTGTCCTAAAACATTTGAACATCAAAAATATCAAACATAATAGAATTTAATCCTCACAACAATTTGGCAAGGCTGTTATTAATGCTGCCACTAATTCACCAAAATACTTAAGTAATTGTTCCAAGACCACTTGACCTACAAATAATGGAACTTGATCTTGAGCCCTGTTATCTTGGCTCCTAAGTCCAGGATCTTTTCCCTACACCATTTCAAAGACAACTGCTCCACAATTTGCCAGGGAGCATGTTGGAGGAGTGAAATTTAATGAGGCCATTATCAAGAGTTTATCCTAAAAGCTGTAATAAAATGAAATCAATTCTGTTTGAAATGACTATGTGAGCATCAAAGAATGTCAACTATTCTAATTTCATATGAAGGAAAACCAATATCTGTTTATTTTCTGTCTCACAATACATTTCAGATATGGTAAATGTGGAAAAAGAAGGAAAAAAGAGGGAAGGAGGAGTCAAGATGGCGGAGAAGTAGCAGGCTGAGACTACTTCAGCTACCGGAGATCAGCTAGATAGCTTATCTAAAGATTGCAAACACCTGAAAATCCATC
>NW_026741734.1:0-4818 GCF_022355385.1 Mustela nigripes
TTCTCTGAATTTTTTTGTTGAAAATCTTAGAATTCTTCTTGGAATTTATTTGTCATTTTTTTGACACAGTATTCACGGATCTTTTAGTTTCATATGCTACCTAGTGCTTTTCCTAATATATGACACAGCTCCTGAACACCCATTAAGCAGTTCCCTTATTCCCTGTATGTGTCTCGTCTCTGTAACCCTCAGCTTGGTTCTCAGAGTCCTGAGTCACTCTTGGTGGGTCTCCTTCTCTGCATTCTTCCCATTCAGTTTTCCTTTCCTTTACGTAGAGCCAAGGTATTCCTCCTGAGGAACATATTGTGGAAAGCTATATGATATTTCCACGGTCTGCCAGTCTTTTCATTTCCCATCACCCAGATATGGGACGTTCATGTCAATGTAAGGTCCAGGGGTTCATCCTCCCCGATGGCTGAGGAATACTCCATTACCAAGATGGACCACACCTTTTTCATCACTAGTCTGCAGGGACCTTGAGGCTCAGTCCACAGTTCTAGTCAAGTGGGCTTTGCAAGCTGTCGATATAGGCCATCCCTTTCCTTTTGACTAAAGAGACTTGGTCAACATGTCTATACCCGTTCCACTACAAGTACAGTTAACTAATGATGACAACAGGTGCAGTCCAGGCCTCTTCCTGAAGAGTAGCTCTGATTCAGAACGTCACTTTCCTCGAAGACTTTGCAAAGTTAAGGGAAAACCAGGTATCCAGAGCCCTAATCCATTAACCTTGTGTTTCAGAAATCTAGGAGATGAGGACAAAGGCAGCACCATATATCCATGCCCTCATCTTTTTCCTCAAAAAGGGACTGTCTGTCCGTTAGTCATCACTGACCCGTTGGGAAAAGACACTGACAAAGGACTTGCTCACCCACAGGATGACAAATCCCACGGAGAGATGTTGGTATCCATGATGCCTCACTGTTTCTTGAGATCTAGATATTGTAGTGGAAATAGGACACCTTGCTGTCTCTGGAGAAAAGTTGGCCTAAAGGAAGGTATAATGAACATCATTTTTTTCCTATTTATCTAGAAAGGGGAAGTGGGACATTAACCCACAAGGCAACCTGAGTTCCTGATCAGGCACAGAGGGCTCTTGTTTTGTCCTTCCTGGGGCTTCCTACCTAAAGCCATAGGATACCAAGGTCATGGGAGAGGGACAGCTGCTTCAGTGAAGCCAGCATCTGTGATGTCACAAAGCTTTGAGGTCATTGCAACCAATCCTCATAAACCCATGCCAGATCAATACACTTGGTTGGAGTATTCATGGGTGTGCCAATAGGATCCCTAGCCGTCCCAAGCCGCTGGAGCCGTCTGGGTCTCTCACCAAGGCAATTTGTGAAGCGAATCGGTATCACCTTCTCCATGGCCCAATTCGTAGTGTTTGGTCCTGACTGTCAGCACCAGTCCTCTGGATTTCGGAGAAAGGCAAGAATCCACCATTCCATCTTAGCCTGGAAAGGTCAAGTAACAATCAGGCCTCAAGCAAACCTCAGGGGAGGGAATCTGAGCCCTGCACAAATGTTAGACCCTCCCACCCAATCACCCATCTTCTGAACAGGAGAAGGGCCACCCAAGGAAAGCTCAAAGGGAACACCGCCAATCATGACATAGATATGTCTGGAGTCTTCCACAGTGCAGACACAAGTGTTAGGGTTTTTAATCAAAGGAGCAAGACTGATACAAAGCGAAGGTCAAGCAAAGCTTAATTTCATTCCAAACATCGAGAATAATACTGACTGGTCAGGGCCTACTCTTCCAAATTCGACCGCCTCCAGCATCACAGACTAACATGTATAGATGTAGTTTAGCTGGGCTGTACACAGGTGGCCTTGAGATTGCAATACACAGAGAAAACTGCACAGTGGTGCTAGGTATGCCAGACATAGAAAAAAACTGGTAGTAACACACGGATGGACAATTGAATCTCAATTTACCTAGTAGGTATAAGCACCCCACTGAGTGGATATCATCTGGCCTGACCTGCCCTTATATCTAGGCTTTGAGAGTAAATACCTTTGGGAGGGGCAGTATCAATCTAAATTTACTGCATGAGGTCAATCTATGCAAAATGCATAAACACAAAATGATTCCCTCTGGCCACCCAGGTTCTTACATTCCTCCCTATTCTTTGGAGATTAGTCCAATCCTTGACTTTTCATTCAGCTCTACATTCTCTGGTTATAAAAGGTTTATTTAGCATGTAATTCTAACATTTTTATCGCTCTCATTTTCTTTTGTACATGACACTAGTGTACAGTCGGCTGTATATTTATACTAGTGTAAATGACACTAGTGCACAGTCGGCTGATGAGTTACCCATTTACCGCTTCATAGAACCCTTTCCATTTTTTTTCTAATTTCCTTTATCTAATTAACTACCTATACTTTACATCAACAGGTAAAAATAGGAGCAACAACAATCTCATAGTCTTTTCAGTCTTAGATTTAGTCCATGGTGAGCGCGATTTTTGGCTGTGGCTTCCACCTTTGGGGGTCATCTTCATCCTTGGCTCGTTTGATGTGACATACATGAATACAGGCCCTGATGCGTTCTACTTTTACTGCTGTGGTGTGGTCAGGGTAACAGTAAACGGTCCCATCCAGCGAGGCTCCAAGCTCCCCACTGGATAATGTCATATCCAAACCAAGTGATAGGGTTGGAAAGGATGTGGTTCCACCTCCGTCTCCATACCAGTGTGGGCAGTCTGGATCCCTGCATTTTTTTTTTTTTAATACAGGCTGTAATGCCTGCAGTGACTGCAGTACAGACTGATCAGTCATTTCTGCTAGGGCAACCTTTTGTAGCCGAGGACACAGAGGGAGCAGGGGTTCTCCCAAACATTTCAAATGGGGTCACCCTGTTTAAATAGTGTGTACATCTTGCCCTGAGCAGGGTGAAAGGAAGGAGATCCACGAATCCACTGGGTTAGTTTTGTCAAGGTCACTTTAAAATTCCGGTTCATTTTCTCTACATGCCCAGAACTCTGGGTCTGATAGGCACAATGTAGTTTCCAATTTGTGCCCATGGCCTTGGCCAATTCCTGTTAGACTGAACTCAAAATGAAGGCCATTGTCTGACCCATTTGTGAGAGGCAGCCCAGACCTAGGAATTATTGTTCTTTTAGCTTTCTGGCTACCACTCCTGCTGTCTCATGTTTCTCGGAAAAAGCCTTGGCCTGAAATGGTATCTACAAAGACTAACATATACTTGTCCCCATATTTTCCGGGTTTTATTTCTGTAATATATATTTCCCAATATATTCCTGGTACCCTGCCTCTTTCTCTTTTCCCTCTTCCAATTCTAGTTCCTCCCACATTAACTGCCTGGCACTGAGCACATCTATCAACTATATCCTGAACCATACGCTGTAATTTAGAAGCCTGGAACTGCTTGCTTTTAAGTTCCTTGAGTTTGAGGGACCCCAGGTGAGTACCTTAATGTATCTGGTCTACTAACTTCTTTCCTAGTCTTCGAGGAAGAATTACATTTCCTCTTTTAGTCTTAGCCCAGTCCCCTTTATAATATAATTTAGCCATTTTTGTAAATACTTTAAATCTTCCTCTGAATACTCCAGTTTATCTGGTAAGGATAGATCCAGGTGTGTAACCAGCTCTTGCATTGTTTCTCAGGCTGCTTGCTTTAAATCTCGATCTGATAATTGGTTTCCTTTTGAAATCAGATCAGTCCCCTTTTGGCGTCGCAAGAAATGCATAACAGCCACCTCTTTTGGGTCCCAATATTTCTCTTCTGTTTTAATTCCTTTCCCTTCTGCTGTTAATAGGCTCCTTCCTTTGTAATTAGCTCCATGCTGAAGTTCCATGTGGCAGGGTGCTGCCAAGAATTCCTGCTCAGGATAAACTACCACAGCCCTCACATACCTCACATACCTCTTTCCATGAACAGAGTCATCTCTGCATCTGGGAAGGGCATGTCTCTGAGATCCAGTCTTATTCCTCTGACTTGGTTTAGGACCTCCCCACAGTTGTGTGGATGGTCAGCCAGCTCCTCTGGGAGCAGTGTGGCTGGATTTAGCACCACTGGTGGCTGTGAGATCACTCTTGGTTTGTTGAGGAGGAGGGCCTGATACCCTGTCACTCGGGTGTTCACCATCATCAGTCGGTTTGAGTCTACGAAGGTCCGCGATAGCGTGTGTCGTGGTCAAGATGAGATTTTGACCTAATGGTCTAGCATTATATCTCATTTGGTTAAGACCTACATGTCCAACGAATTTAATTCCATTTGTCATTCAAGCAACCCTTCACAGTTTCAGGTTACCAAAGACTTTAGAAGCCACTTTAACAATTACCCATTAAAACCTTGAGACAGACAAATAACGATCTCCACTTCAGATGCCATGCTCTCCCGCCAACAAGGGGGAGGGGCTAGGCATTCCACATCAGACCAGAGAATGCAAGGAATTCCCCAAAACAAAGGGGGTTTCAGCAGCTTCTTGGGAATATTTTTTTAAAGTCTTTGGCTCAAGGTCGGTTCATACCACAGTGCCAGTTCTGCTTACCAAAAGTGGCCCATTAGGCACTCATACTCCACGCTCAGCTCCAATGAGCATCAGCATTGGGCACCTTAACTCACTCTTAGACTAACCCCAGTTGGCTACAGTCATAGGCCTTAACACACGAAATGAGTGAGTGAGAAGCCTCACATCTATTATGAAGAACAGAGAGATGAAAGTCAGAGTCCCTTTACTCTCTGCTTGCCCCATTCCTTCAATCATAACAAACAATACAAAGGACAACAAAAGGACCAGGCAAAGACAACCGTAGGCCCAACGATTCTTACCAATAACCTGCCACTGG
>NW_026741735.1:0-4816 GCF_022355385.1 Mustela nigripes
TGAAATAATCATCCTGAGGTTTCGTTTTTGTTTTTTTTTTTTTTTTTTCCCCCCCCCCCCAGATTCATTTATTTATTTTAGGGAGAGAGTCAGCAGGGGGAAGGGCAGAAGGAGGAGAGAGAGGATCCTCAAGCACACACTTTGCTAAGCACAGAGCCAGATGAGGGGCTCAATCCCAGGATCCTGACATCATGACCTGAGCTGAAACCAAGAATCAGCCACCGAAACAACTGAGCCACCCAGGACCCCTCATCTTGAGTTCTTCATCACAGCTCTTGCAGGGGCAAGAGCTGGGAAATACTTGAGATATTCTATCTACATTAAATTCATTATAACTAACATGCAATGGGCTCCTATACACTCTTAGGAAACCTGTTATATTTTTTTCTTAAATTCCTTCTACAATGACTATTTTAAACCTCTGCCTGCCTTCTAAAACACCTGACCTTCCTCTTCTCTCTTTTCCAATTTTGTGGAGAAAATGAACATGAAAGGGGAACCATCATCTTTCCACTACAATGAATGCAAATTTACTTATATCACCTACTCTCCTCTGTTAACCTGTTCTCCTACCCAATACGTAACATTCATCTTCCGGTTGTATTTTGGATCTCATCTTTTCTGCTTTCTTAGAACCCTTACTACATACTACCCCTTTACTCTTGCACTGTCAATCTCTTACATGGTTGTTTCTATTGATTTTTAATTGTGCTTGACTCATTTTCACCAGAGACAAGACAAAACATTCTCACTATGAAGATCACTAGGAGTACCCTCTCTCTACAACTGCCTCAGAGCCAAGCTTTCAGAGAGGCTCAAACTCCCTAACTCCATTTCTACTTACCACATAATCCCGTTAGATTTCCATTCTCATCACTCCACTAAAAGCTATTACAAAAAAGACATCAATGATTTCCAAAAGTCCCTCAAATCCAACAGGAATTTTTCAGGCTTCACTTTACTTGCAATCTCGGCAGCATTTGACCACTTTCTCCTTCTAAGGAACATTTAGAATACTCTCCAGGATTTCCTCCATCCTCTCTAGTCACTCTACCTTGCTCTTCTTTGAAGACTCCACCACCACTAACCAGTTTTAAGTTCAAAGGGCAGTCCTGAGCCAACTCTTCTTTTCACAACGTACTTTTTAGACCTAAGTGATCTTACCTGTGTATATTGTAATTTCTCACCCAAACAGGATGACTCGATAATTTCTTGCCTTCAGCTAAGACTCTCTATTAGCTCCAGACCTATATGTGCAACTGTCTACTCAGTTCAGCAGGCTTTCCTTTTCAGCAGTCTTAAAAATCATCTACCACACACACTTAAACCCATGTTCTTCACTCCCAAATGGATTCCTTTTTTGTTGTTTTATATTTCAGGGAAAAGAACAATCCTTTTGTTCAATTATAAACCTAGGGCTCATTTTAAGTAGCTTTCTTTTCTAAATCCCTCACAGTCAATCTGTTACCAAGTTGTGTCAATTTTATCTCCTAATTATATCCCAAATTGTACCACTTTTCCCCCTATCTTGACCTCCTCGTTCTCGTGGGTGAGTTACTGGTAACTGGTTTGTCTATATCCATTCTTGCCCCTCTCCAACCAGTTATTTACAACTCAGAATACATTTTTCCTATGATTTTATTTATTTGACAGAAAGGGAGAGAAAGAGAAAGGGAGTTAGCGTGCATACACGCACCAAAGGGAGAGAGGGAAGCAGACTCCCCAGTAGGCAGGGAGTCCAATTCAGGACTCAATCCCAGTACTCCAAGATTATGATCTGCGCCAAAAGCAGACACTTTTGGTAAATGAACCACCAGGCACCCTAGAATACATTTTTTTAATATACAGATCTGATGACAGACCTTTATTTAATTCTCTTTGTTTGCAATTTGTCTTAGGATGGCCACATGGGCCTACTTTTAATCCTTTATCTCCACCATGCTTCCACCTGGACCAAGTCTTTACACTTGCTGTTCTCTCTGGTAGGAATGCGCTTTACCACTCTTTCATCTCATCCTTCTGATTTTGGATCAAATGCCATTTCTCAGTGAAATCTTTTCTGTCTTCAGACAGTGTTAAAATTCCCCTTTATAAAGTACTTAGGAGTGCTTCTAGAACTTGTCATGACAATTACTCTAAGTTAAATATTTTATTCGTAATCTAAATACAATCTGATCTGTCTTCTTCCCAGCAGGTTATAAATTCCATGAAGGTCAAGTGTCTGGTCTTACTCAACATTACATTGTAACACCTAACATAGCAATGGTACAGTATGAGTTTTCAATAAGCAATTGTTAAATAAATGACCAGAAAAACTGTAATACTCACTTGTTCATTCACTTTTTCATATTTATATATATATATATATATTTTTTTTTTTAAAGATTTTATTGCTCCCCGCCGAGCAGAGAGCCCGACGTGGGACTCGATCCCAGGACCCTGAGATCATGACCCGAGCCGAAGGCAGCGGCCCAACCCACTGAGCCACCCAGGCATCCTCAAATACCTAATATATTAACAAAGTGCAGAGTGATCAGGTTTCTTTCCTACCAGATATACTAACCTGTTTGGAATTTATTTTGAAGTTCAGTTTAGAAAAAAAATTCATACTTGCATAATAAAAAGTCACTCAGACTACATTTTAACTGAAAAAAAAAACCTGTAATATTTTAAAAAAATTATTTATTTGACAGAGAGAGAGAGAGAGACAGCCTGAGTACACAAGCAGGGGGAGAAGCAGGATCTCTGCTGAGCAGGGAGCCAGACATAGGTCCAACCCTAGGACACCAAGATTGTGACCTGAGCCGAAGGCCGACCTTAACTGACTGAGCCACCTATGTGCTAAAATTGCCACATTTCATATGTATCAAAATGGGGATTTATAACAATTTTTTTGAAGGTCACTTATGAGAAAAATTAATAGTGATTATAAAGTATGTACTAAAATATATTAGCAACTGTTTCCAATTGTTGTAGTCCACAGGTACATAAGATGATGATATGCTGTTTGCTAACTGCTGTCAACTGAACTGAACTAATAAACTGCAGTTAGCAGAGTTGCTCCTCAGTTACATTCCAATCATGGGAAAGCTAAACTCCAATTTTAAAGTTCCAATTTTACTATGTTTGTCATTACTGCATAAGGGAATTCTAAAAGAAAACGGAATGCTTTATGTATGTAGTTCCATGCCAAAACCAAAAAAGTCCTTTTCAACTTTTTGACTTTTCCAGTATTTGTGTGCAGGCAGTAGGAAAATTTGATTAAATTAAATATATTAGAAAAATAAGTACATCCATTTTATGTAACAATGGAAATATTATTTTATTTTTCTCACAACTGCTCACCCCAAGCACTTACCTTTCTTCAAGCATTTAACTTTATTTTTGCAAAACTGACAAATAGGTATCAAGAGCCATTCAGTTAGGATTCAAAATTCATTTGCACTTAGGAATTAGGAAGTTGGTTTACAGAAAACCCACAAGTCAACAAACAGGCCTAAAACATTCAATACTGTCAGAAGGCCAATGTACTACTTAGGAGCAATGTGCTTTGGTTTCCCAACCAAAAGCAAAGAGAACTACCATTGTTAGAAATGTGAAAACGGTAGGATACTGTCTCGGAAGGAAGGAAGGAGGGAAAGAGAAAAGACAGCAAGGAGAAAACAGGTATAATAATGGAATGCAATGTGCTGACAAAGAAACAAAATGAAAATAAGTGACAGGGAAGAATGAAGAAAAAAATGAAGGACAAATCTCTAGTCATCAGTAAGACTGCCAAACCCAAGCTGAAGGCTTCCAAGTAGTAAATAATGCATTTAATCTGTAAGACAGAAGAAAAAGACACACACACACACACACACACACACGCACACACACACACACAGTGTGAGGCTCAAAAGTGGGGAGGGAGGGCAGGAAGCAGGAGTATACCTTAAGGGGGAGATGAGACTGGCCTTGTTTAGACTGGTCTTTACCAAAAGCAACAGGAAACCATCAAAAAGGCTGTAAGCAAGGGAGTCATAAAATTAGATTTCTCTTTTGAAGACAGAACTCCAGCTGCAGGGTGGACATCAGACTGGAGAGACAGTAGTTGGAAGGCCAGCAGCGTAGTGCCGGTGAACGGTGTAGCTTGGACTAGGACGGGACAATAATGAGAAAGTAATGGATCCATTAAAACAGTGAATGTGAACTTTTTTGCAGATACATTTCTCCCAGGGAGAAGTTAGTTCATTCCTTTTACCAAAGTTCTAAGAGGCAGTTTCTCTTAATTACTATTTTACAGTAATGACATTTGGCACTTATTTGTCATATTTGCTATACATTTTTTTCTAACTGGCTTTTTTAAATTTGGGGACGTTTCGCAGTTTTTATGTAGACAAATTTATATTTGTTTTTCCCTTTGTAGATATTTATCTCCCATTATAACACCTTCCATCATTTCCACTTTTGCTGTCCTTTCCCCCCACCTTCATATGAGAACGTGTAAGATTTACTTTAACATGGGATATATACGCTTCCTAATTTGATAAGCTCATCTAGTCGCCAGAAAACATGATCATGAAGCACATACATTGGTAGACAGATGTGTAAAAACACAGAAAGAGGTAGACAAATGTTTCAAGAGTAGAAACTGGGGCGCCTGGGTGATTCAGTGAGTTAAGCCTCTGCCTTCAGCTCTGGTCATGATCTTAGGGTCCTTAGATCAAGGCCTGCATTGGGCTCTCTGCTCAGCAGGGAACCTGCCCCTCCCCCACCGCCTGCCTCTCTGCCTACTTGTGATTTCTCTGTCAAATAAATAAATAAAATCTTAAAAAAA
>NW_026741736.1:0-4816 GCF_022355385.1 Mustela nigripes
CTGTACTGCCTAAAGAGGTCAGAAAAATACAAAGAAGTGAGAGAAGACAAGAGGAAATGCTTCTTGGCCATAGCAGAAAGCTGGCACTTTAGAGAGCTGAAAGACCTAATATACAGGACACAGCAGATGAGCAGTGAGTTAAGTCAAAAGCCAGTTATCTAGACAACTTTCACTCTGCATTTGGGGTCTTCCCACCATTAATGTATCTATAGCTGCCTCCCCCCACCTGTTTCTAGCTTGAATGATCTCAGGAGAGTATGTTTGTATTCAGGAAGAATGGGGTCTATCACACTAGCCAGGTAGCATCTATGTGCTGACATGTCATTTCCCAGTGTGTATTCTGAGAACAAGTTTCTCAAGATGCTCATGTGAAAAATTATCCAAACCTTCTGGAAAACTGTAGACTTTATCCCTTCTTAAGATTCATAATGAATATTTACATTTTCCCAACTGGTTTGACCTTGGGACCTATTTATCAAGTGGTTTTTATTACTATACCAAGCATCTTATATTATATAGAACATCTTCTGGAAAGAGTTGAATTTAGGCATTTGCAATCTTCTTATTAATATCTATGTTTGGGGCGCCTGGGTGGCTCAGTGAGTTAAGCTGCTGCCTTCGGGTCAGGTCATGATCTCAGGGTCCTGGGATCGAGTCCCACATTGGACTCTGCTCAGCAGGGAGCCTGCTTCCCTTCCTCTCTCTCTGCCTGTCTCTGCCTACTTGTGATCTCTCTCTCTCTCTCTCTCGGTCTCTGTAAAATAAATAAATAAATAAATCTTTAAAAAAAAATCTATGTTTTAGGTAACTCCACAAAGTGATGAAGTGGACTTTCTTTTTTTTTTATAGTCATATTATATTTTTAATTTTTTATAAACATATATTTTTATCCCCAGGGGTACAGGTCTGTGAATCACCAGGTTTACACACTTCACAGCACTCACCAAAGCACATACCCTCCCCAATGTCCATAATACCACCCCCTTCTCCCAAACCCCCTCCCCCCAGCAACCCTCAGTTTATTTTGTGAGATTAAGAGTCACTTATGGTTTGTCTCCGTCCCAATCCCATCTTGTTTCATTTATTCTTCTCCTACCCACTTAAGCCCCCATGTTGCATCACCACTTCCTCATATCAGGGAGATCATATGATAGTTGTCTTTCTCTGCTTAACTTAGTTCACTAAGCATGATACGCTCTAGTTCCATCCATGTTGTCGCAAATGGCAAGATTTCATTTCCTTTGATGGCTGCCTAGTATTCCATTGTGTATATATACCACATCTTCTTGATCCATTCATCTGTTGATGGACATCTAGGTTCTTTCCATAGTTTGGCTATTGTGGACATTGCTGTTATAAACATTCGGGTGCATGTGCCCCTTTGGATCACTACGTTTGTATTTTTAGGGTAAATACCCAATAGTGCAATTGCTGGGTCATAGGGCAGTTCTATTTTCAACATTTTGAGGAACCTCCATGCTGTTTTCCAGAGTGGCTGCACCAGCTTGCATTCCCACCAACAGTGTAGGAGGGTTCCCCTTTCTCGGCATCCTCGCCAGCATCTGTCATTTCCTGACTTGTTGATTTTAGCCATTCTAACTGGTGTGAGGTGATACCTCATTGTGGTTTTGATTTGTATTTCCCTGATGCCGAGTGATATGGAGCCCTTTTTCATGTGTCTGTTGGCCATCTGGATGTCGTCTTTGCAGAACTGTCTGTTCATGTCCTCTGCCCATTTCTTGATTGGATTATTTGTTCTTTGGGTGTTGAGTTTGCTAAGTTCTTTATAGATTCTGGACACTAGTCCTTTATCTGATATGTCGTTTGCAAATATTTTCTCCCATTCTGTCAGTTGTCTTTTGATTTTGTTAACTGTTTCCTTTGCTGTGCAAAAGCTTTTGATCTTGATGAAATCCCAATAGTTCATTTTTGCTCTTGCTTCCCTTGCCTTTGGCATTGTTCCTAGGAAGATGTTGCTGCGACTGAGGTCGAAGAGGTTGCTGCCTGTGTTCTCCTCAAGGATTTTGATGGATTCCTTTCTCACATTGAGGTCCTTCATCCATTTTGAGTCTATTTTTGTGTGTGGTGTAAGGAAATGGTCCAATTTCATTTTTCTGCATGTGGCTGTCCAATTTTCCCAGCACCATTTATTGTAGAGGCTGTCTTTTTTCCATTGGACATTCTTTCCTGCTTTGTCGAAGATTAGTTGACACATTTAATGCAATTCCTATCAAAGTACCATCCATCTTTTTCAAAGAAATGGAACAAATAATTCTAAAATTTATATGGAACCAGAAAAGACCTCGAATAGCCAAAGGGATATTGAAAAAGAAATCCAACGTTGGTGGCATCAAATTCCGGACTTCAAGCTCTATTGCAAAGCTGTCATCATCAAGACAGCATGGTACCGGCACAAAAACAGACACATAGATCATTGGAACAGAATAGAGAGCCCAGAAATAGATGCTCAACTCTGAAGTGGACTTTCTGAATTTATTAGCCCCAACAACTTAGAATTTATTTCTCCTGCTCTACCTTTCTGAATGAAAGGAGTGCTGTTTTCACCATATACACAGTGTTCACTGCTGAAATATACCCCTGAAATATATACTCTGTTGTCTTTCTCAGTGCCAGCACTCTGAAGGTCTACCGTACCCTCTTTCCTTAGCCAGCTAACTTCTACTCATTTTTTAAGACCATTCAGTCATCACTTCTTTTGGGTCCTGTAGGATGTCTCACCTTCTCTACTTCCCACCAGCCCTAAACTCTCTCCTCCCCCAGGATGGATCAAGTATCCCTCATCCACACTTATCTCCAGCATTTAGCAAATAAAGGTAAATAGATACTTCATTATTACTTGCTTGGTGCTTAGAACTTGAAGGTAATTCAACAAATGCTTGGGAATAAATCTCCAACTAATATATTTGCTCTTGAAGGACAAGAAATATTTTACTCATATTTCTTATTCTAGCACCATGCAAGAAGATAGTAGCTATCCAATAAATATATTAGTTTCAAAATACTTTTTGTGTGTATTCTATACATATCCAGCTGCTCACATCTGCACAAGAGTCAAAATATTAACTTTATGGATAAATTAATTTATATATTAATAGAAAAGAATTGGGATAGGGAAAGGTGAATCTTCTAGTATAATAAGTGAATTTGAGAAAAGATGAAATGTTCATCCTCCTGAAATTATTCCATTTTTGCTAATTAGTTCAAAAGAAATGTTTGCTATGAAGTAGGAGAGGAGGAAGGAGACCATTTTTTTAACCACTGTCCTCTGCTTTAGATCTGGATTAGGCTTCTGCTAAAACTATAATATTAAAGAAGGACAACCTGTGTGCCAAAGAGCCTCTAAAGCTAAACAGTGTGGGGTTCTATATGCTGTAAGCATTCCCAGCACTCTGGACAGCTGCATTTTTCTCCCACATTTTCAAAGTAGAATTTGTACTATGTCCTACCTGTGCAGAGGACAACCTAGGGGACTACAGGCAAATTAATTCTCAAAGAGCACTAAAAATTGCTACACAAGGCAATTTGATTGTTTCATTGCTCATGTGACTTTGAAGTGTCCATTTGAGAGATACAATAATAATTAACCTTAAAACAGGACTCTAGAGGCCTCCAGATCTGAGTCGAGGAAAACCATATAGCACTGAGGTTGAGAGAATAATCACACAGCATAAGCTCAGTCACTCACCAGCTGTGTGATTTGCAATAAGGTCCTCAGCTTCACTAAGCATTTGTTTCCCAGTCTGAAAAATGGTCATTTGTGGCTAAAATTAATTGGAATGGTATAGAAGTCGTCAGACACTAATTTTTATAGAATCATCTCCCCTCTCCCATAATTTGAGCAGTAGAGGATGGGGTGTGCAAATTGTTGCTTTCTCTCCATGTAGCTCAAATTACGGTATCCAGCAACCCATGGAACTCAAAAGCATTGTATCTAAAAGAACTGCTAAACTTAAGTTTAAAGAATTGACAGGAGCCTATTGAGGATACAAAACACCAGCCATTCCTAGCTGCAAGTCAGTCATTTACCACCGGTTGGGTGAAACTTCAGATAATGGACTATTTTTCCAGGGTACTTCTCCCTTTACCTATTCTTCCTTTCTTTTCCATGTTTATGGGAGAGGGGAGATGGTTCTATAGAAATAAACGCAATAAAAGCATTTAATAGGGAAGCATTTACTATCTTATTTTCTGAGTTGTTTTTAAGTGTGAATTAGTTCTCATTTGCATTTGTCTTAGGGAACAATGGCCATCACTTTCTTGAGCTGGTTTTATAACAATAGCATTAACATCAATAAATTACAATTTACTATTGTCTAAAGACTCCTGTACCATTCTAATTAATTTTAGCCAAAAATTACCATTTTTCAGACTGGGAAATAAATGCTTAGTGAAGCTGAGGACCTTATTGCAAATCACACAGCTGGTGAGTGACTGAGCTTTTGCTGTGTGATTGTTCTCTCAACCTCAGTCCTGTATGGTTTTCCTCGACTCAAACCTGGAGGCCACTAGAGTCCTGTTTTAAGGTTAATTATAACTGATGATGAGTAACAGTGGTTTTCTCACTTTTGGGTTTTAAGAAGCTTTTATTCTTAAAAGAGTGGGGAGGTGTGGTGAAGACCCAAAGGGTTTTTTGTTTATGTGGGTTATAATGATTGGTATTTACACTATTAGTAATTAAAACTTATAGGATGGTGCTTCTGTGGCCTTTTCATTTCCAGTTCAAAACTAATATTTGGCTTTTAAAGAATTCATAGTGTCTACAGTATAAATATTCAATTCCCTTTTCTTTAAATTC
>NW_026741737.1:0-4816 GCF_022355385.1 Mustela nigripes
GCCTGAGCACGCCCCTCACTCGCTCATTCTTCATATCCTGTAGAGTTCTTCAGATAAGAACCTATACGGCCCTCGAATGCACCCAAAATATATAGTTTAACCTGGGCACTAATGCTCTGTCTGACAACCTGAGGGCGGACCTCGTGACCAACACTCAGACAGCTGACCGCACACTGAGCACATCAGACCCGCCATGGCCTTAGGACATCATCTCTTCCCTACCTCAGTTTTCAGGCTTCAGAATCTAGACCGTATTTCCAGTCACTGCCCAGGGGTGACTGTGATGCAGAAATCTGAACTTTTCCTTACCCATGGCAAGAAACCTTGTGGTTGGCATGTTGTCCAAAGTGCAGTGTAGGAGAATGCATCATTCACCCTGAGACCATGCCCATTCTTGTGTGCGACGAGGGCATAAAAACGCATTGTTACTCTGAGCGTGAGTCCTGTCCTCTAGTACGTCCTCTCAGTGGCTGGAAGATTAGATGTCATAATGGGCTTGACATGTCCCTAGGCCCCAATTTTTAACCAGATTTCTGGTTGTCCACACGCCCCTCCCGAGGGCTCTACTCTGGAATCCCTCATTTGGTGGGACACCAGAGATTGAAAAACAAAACAAAACGAATCATCAACAACAGAACAACGGACTCTTTCCATCCCACAGAATGACCCCAAACTCTTTGGACGGGGCAAAACCCCAGAGAGTAAGACTCGTCCATGTCCCATGAAGTCACCCGGAAATTTCACGACCATGACTGACACGATATCCAGAGACAAAAACTTAAGCAAGAGCCTCACACTCGCCCTATTTTCATATCCCGAAGAGTTCTCCTCATAGTCTGTAGATCAGTCCTGCCATACCAAAGACCCGAAACATAAGCCGAGTTTGTGTTTTCAGACAACTGTCCAAAGTGCCCTGGCCTACACACCCTACAGGCTCAGGCCCCTGGAGACAAACCTGACGACTGTGTTTGCCCTCTCCAAAGGAATTGGATCTGCCCATTCTAATGGCCACAACCCTACTAATAGGATAAACCTCCAAAGTCCCTGAGGCCATCCCAATATTTGTGGCTTCCCAGGACAAATGGGGCAATCTGGGCCCATATGAGCACCTACCGGCACTCAGACCCGTAGACTGATATGCCCAGAGGTAAAAAGGAACGAACAGGCCCCTAGGCACCTATCGGATCCATTGGTTTGGTTTCCAGGCATCTCTACTCAGAGGCCTGGATTTCAATAACAGCATATGGCTTTCTTGATTCACCCATCAGAACAAATCTCATCTACATATGGGAAACTAGCACGATGGAGCTATGTGAAAGCCTCTCTTTAGGAGAACCCTTCAGGGCCCCAGTGCCACCGCTTCATTCCAAGGTCTCCATAGACACAAAATCATATTAGGACACATCCACGGGAGAGTCCATTTCAACTCAGCCTCCTCGGTGGCTCCCCCATATCGAGCAGATCTAACCTGTCTTGTTGCTTGGAGACAATTGGAATGCGAGGTGGGCTACACAGCCATCCATCCTTGGAAACCTGCTCGGAATCGTTGTCGTGGAGCCAACCAACAGGTCTCAACTGTCCTGAAGAAGAATAATTGCAGTTGGGAGCCTCTCACAACTCCCATCTTGGGAAAACCCCCATGGCCTGGTGATCCAACCCCCTTTCAAGAAGGGGCCATCAGTGACAGAATGTCCAACCTGAGCGATCATCTGATCCTCGCCCTGACTTCAGATGTACGAGATCTAGATTCAGGTCTGTAGACTGTGCCTGCCATATCCTCACCCAGAAACCGAGGCTTAGCTTGGCTTGTAAGACCTCAGTCCTCATACACCTGGCCCAGAAGCCCTCCAGTTTGGCAATCCAGAACTACAATACAGCACACTGCCTGCCCTCTAGAAGAAAAACATTGCCCTCTGGGGCTACACAGAAACGCCAAATGAGGATCAACAGGGCACACCATTCGGCTGTACCCCATATATATAGGCTGACCTGGGCACTAATGCCCTTTCTGACACAGCCTGATCCTAGACTTCCTGGATCCACCCAGACAGCTGGCCGCACACTGAGCACATTGGAACCGCCATGGCCTTAGGTCGTCATTTTTCTCAACCTCGATTTTCAGTCTTCAGAACCTAGACCTTATCTCCAATCAAGGCCCGGGTTTGAATGCGATGCAGAAATCAGAATTCTTTCCCCATGGCAAGAAACCTTGTGGTTGGCATGTTGTCCAAGGTTCAGTGTAGTTGAAACTAGAGTGGCTCATGTATCCCCACCCATGATTGGGGCAACATTGGTCACAAACACACATTGTGACGCTCTGCCTGAGCCCAGTCCTCAGGACAGGACTCTCAGTGGCTGGATGGAGACACAGCATATTGGGCTTGCCATGCCCCTAGGCCACAATTTTTAACCATAGTTCTGGTTGTCCCTTCACTCTTCCCCAGGCTCTGCTTTGGAATTCCACTTTTGGTGGGACACCAGAGGTAACAAACCTGAAAGGAGTCCTCCCATCCCACAGATTGAGGAAAAACAATTGGGATCGTGCCAATTCCACAGAGAGCAAGATTCGTCCATGGCCCAGGAGGCCTCCCCAACATTCCAGGGCCATGGCTGATACAAAATCCAGTTACAAAAGACTGAGCACGCACCTCAGACTCGCTCAATCTTCATATCCTGAAGAGTTCTTCAGATAAGAACCTACACGGCACTCGAATGCACCCAAAATATATAGTCTAACCTGGGCACTAATGCACTATCTAACAACCTGAGCCCCGACCTCGTGACCAACACCCAGACAGCTGACCGCACACTGAGCATATCAGACCCGCCATGGCCTTAGGTCATCATCTCTTCCCTACATCAGTTTTCTGGCTTAAGAACTTAGACCTTATCTCCAATCACTGCCCACGGGTCACTGTGATGCAGAAAGCAGAACACTTCCTTAACCATGGCAAGAAACCTTGTGGTTGGCATGTTGTCCAACGTTCAGTTTAGGAGAAACCAGACTTTACCCTGAGGCCCCGCACATTCTTGAGTGCGATAGGGCATAAACACGCATTGTGACCCTCTGCGTGAGTCTTGTCCTCTAGTACGTCCTCTCAGTGGCTGGACCATTAGATGTCATAATGCGCTTGACATGTCCCTAGGCCCCAATTTTTAACCAGATTCCTGGTTGTCCAGTCGCCCCTCCCCAGGGCTCTATTCTGGAATCCCTCATTTGGTGGGACACCTGAGGTTGAAAAACAGAACAAAACAAATCAACAACAACAGAGCAATGGACTTCTTCCTTCCCACATTATGACCCCAAACTCTTTGGACGGGGCCAATCCCCCAGAGTAAGACTCGTCCCTTTCCCATGATGTCACCCGGAAATTTCACGACCATGAGTGACACGATATCCAGAGACAAAACCTTGAGCAAGAGCCTCACACTCGCCCTTTTTTCATATCCTGAAGAGTTCTCCTCATGGTCTGTAGATCAGTCCTGCCATACCTATGACCCGAAACATAAGCCGAGTTTGTGTTTTCAGACAACTGTCCAAACAGCCCTGGCCTACACACCCTACAGGGTCAGGCTGCTGGAGCCAAACCTGACGACTGTGCTTGCCCTCTCCAAGGGAATTGTATCTGCCCTTTCCAATGGCCACATCCCTACTAAGAGTATAAACCTCCAAAGTCCCTGAGGCCATCCGAATATTTGTGGCTTACCAGGACAAATGGGGCAATCTGGGCCCATCTGAGCACCTACCGGCACTCAGACCCGTAGACGGATGTCCCCAGATGTAAAAAGGAAAGAACAGGCCCCTAGGCACCTATCTGATCCATTGCTTTGGTTTCCAGGCATCTCTCCACAGAGGCCATGATTTGAATAACAGCATATGGCTGTTTCGTGACTCACCCATCAGAACAAATCTCATCTACACATGGGAAACTTACACGATGGAGCTGTGTGAAAGCCTCTCTTTAGGAGATCCCTATAGGGCCCCAGTGACACCGCTTCATTCAAAGGTCTCCATAGACACAAAATCATATTAAGACATATCCACAGGAGAGTCCATTTCAACTCAGCCTCCTCGGTTGCTCCCCGAGATCCAGCATATCTAACCTGTCTTGTTGCTTGGAGACAATTGCAATGCGAGGTGGGCTACCTAGCCATCCATCCTTAGAAGACTGCTCGGAATCGTTGTCCTGGAGCCAACCAACAGGTTTCAATTGCCTGCAGAATAATCTTTGCAGTTGGGAGCTTCTCACAACTCACATCGTGGGAAAACCCCCATGGCCTCTTGATCCACGCTCCTTTCAAAAAGGGGCCACCAGGGACAGAATGTCCAACCTGAGCGATCGTCTGATCCTTGCAGTGACTTCAGATGCACGAGATCTTGATTCAGGTCTGTATATTGTGCCTGCCATATCCTCACCCAGAAACCGAGGCCTAGCTTGGGTTCTCAGACCTCCGTCCTCAGACTACTGGCCCACAATCCCTCCAGTTTGGCAATCCAGAACTACATTGCAGTACTCTGCCTGCCCTCCAGAAGAAAAACATTGCCCTCTGGGGCAACCCAGGAACCCCAAATGTGGATCAATGCGGCACGCTATTCGGCTTTACCCCAAATATATAAACTGACCTGGGCACTAATGCCCTTTCTCACACAGCTTGATCCTGGACCTCCTGGCCCCACCCAGACAGCTGGCCGCACACTGAGCACATCGTATTTTTCATGGCCTTAGGTCGTCATCTCTTTTCAACCTCGGCTTTCAGGCTTCAGAACCTAGACCTTATCTCCAATCACGGCCCGGTTTTGAAAATGATGCAGAAA
>NW_026741738.1:0-4815 GCF_022355385.1 Mustela nigripes
CGCAACCACGCTTCTCTCTCAGGCACAGCGGATGCCCTGGCAAAGAGGATTTCGCTCCATGCGGGTTTATTACACCGTGCTCTGGAGACTAGCTCAGGCAAACAGGAGCATCATCCCACACACCGTACTCCTATTTCCCAAAGAATGCTCTGCTTTCCCATAGGGGATGTCAGGGCAATGAAGCTGTCGCTCCATGCGGGTTTATTACACCATGCTGTGGAGACTAGCTCAGGAAAACAGGAGCATCCCACAGACCCTACTCTGATTTCCCAAAGAATGCTGTGCTATCCCAGAGTGCATGCCCGGGCAAAGAGGCTTTCACTCTATGCGGGTTTCTCCCATCATGCTGCGAATACTAGGCTACGGCAAGCAACAAAAGCAGTCCACACAACAGACTCTGATTTCCCAGCGTCTGCCATGCTTTAGGAGAGGTTTTCAGTTTGGCGCGAACAGCACTTCGCTGCTGCTTCCTCAGCAAGGTTTTGTAGTTTGCGCTCTTGCGTTAAGGAAGAAGAGGTACGGGAGAGTTGGTGCCTATTGGGATTTGCTTTCCCGGGCTCCATATTTGCGCCCTGTGTTACCCTGCCAGGCCGAACTAAGCAGACACAGCCACATTCCTGCAGCAGCGTGCCTGGTCTAGGATGGCACTCAATCCACACTACCATCTCCCGGTGTAGGCAACGCTTGGCCCTTTGCACTGGCCCTCGGGCCGACTCGCGGACAAGGCCAGTGCCTTCCCCACAGGAGAGGAGAGAG
Source organism: Mustela nigripes (assembly GCF_022355385.1). Taxonomy (NCBI): domain Eukaryota; kingdom Metazoa; phylum Chordata; class Mammalia; order Carnivora; family Mustelidae; genus Mustela; species Mustela nigripes. Next base: position 757 of record NW_026741738.1, read on the forward strand.
GCAACAGGATCCCTGAACACCGCCTGTTCAGTGGAATGGGGAGCTTTGGGGGATTTCCCCACCCCTTCCCTGGCACACCCCTGCCACCCATAACGCTGTCACATCTTGGAGGAAGATGGCATCTGACTGCCCATTTCTCGAGGGAGCTGTTTCTGCAAGTTCCGGGTATGGGCCTGGTAGCAAGCCCAAGTCGGCCCTACGGACAGGTGGTCAAGGAGATGCTGTCCCCTTGGGACCAGATGCACAGGACAGGCCTGCCTTCTGCCCAGACTCCTTCATCAGAGTGGAGCACGCATCCCTGCCCTAGTCGTCCCCTCATGTCTCCTTAGCAGCCAGGCTTCTGTCTCTCCGCACAGGCAGCGGGTGATACATGTCTTGCCACCGGCCTTCTGTTCCTGCAGGCTCTGCTGATTCCGGACCGTTTCCCGACCACAAGGCCAACGGCTCCTTCTCTTCTCTGGGGGCGGCGTGCTTCGCCTTCCCCAGACTTGCTCCTGGGGAGCGCGGTGACAGAGGTGTCCCTTTCCTTAAGGCCCTTTCAGATGTGCAACCACGATTCTCTCTTTGGCAAAGGGGTGCTGGGGCAAAGAGGATTTTGCTCCATGCGGGTATCTTCCACTTTGCTGCAGAGACTAGCTCAGGCATTCAGCAGCAGCATCCCACACATCTGATTCTGATTTCCCAAGGAATGCTGTGCTTCCCCAGAGGAGATGCCCGGGCAAAGAAGCTTTCACTGTATGCGGGTTTCTCCCACTGCAAGACTGAGCTCAGGCAAGCAGCAGCAGCAGCCCACTGAACAGACTCTGATTTCTCATCGAATGTTGTGCTTTCGCAGAGGCTTTGGCTTGGAGCGAACAGCACATCGCCGCTGCTTCCTCAGAAAGGCTGCAGTCGCGTCAGGGAAGAAGAGCCTCGGGAGAGCTGGTGCCTCTTGGGCCTTGCTTTCCCGGGCTCCAAGTTCACATCCTGTGTTCATCCTGCCAAGCCGAAATAAGCAGACACAGCCTCGACCCAGCAGCAGCGTGCATGGCCTAGGATGGACTCTGCTCACAATGCTCATCTCTCGGCATAGGCAAGGCCTGCCCTTTTGCTCTGGTGTTCCGGTGGACAGGGTCTATGCCAGTGCCTTCCCCAACCTTGAGGAGACGTGACAGGATCACTGCACACCGCCCATGCCCTGGGATGGGGAGTAATGGGTAACTGTCCCAGTTTCCCCGGGACACCCCCTGCCTCCGCCAATGCTGCCACATCCTGGAGGAAGACGGCATCTGATTGCCCGTTCCTCCAGGAGGTGTTTCTGCGAGTTCAGGGCCGCAAGCTTGGTGGGAAGCCCACTTCTGCCTCTGGATATGAGGTCAAGGAGATGCTGTCCCCTTGGGACCAGTGGCACAGAAAAGGCCTTACTTCTGCCCAGACTCCTTCCTCAAATTGGAGCACTCTCCCCTGCCCAATCGTCCCTTCGTGTCTCCTTAGCAGCCAGGCTTTGTCTCTCTGCACAGGGAGCGGGTGACACTTGTCTTGCCACCGGCCCACTGTTCCTGCCAGGGCCAGTCCCCTGCTTCATGACCGTTTCTCGACCACAAGGCCAATGGCTCCTTCTCTTCTCCTGGGGCAGCGTGTTGCTCTCTCCCCAGACAGGCTCCTGGGGAATGCAGTAACAGACATGTCCATTTCCTTAAGGCTGTTTCCACAGGCGCAACCACGGTTCTCTCTCAGGCAGAGCGGATGCCCAGTCAAAGAGGCTTCGCTCCACGTGGGTTTATTACACTGTGCTGTGGAGTCTTGCTCAGGCAAGCAGCAGCAGCATCCCACAGACACGACTCTGATTTCCCAAAGAATGCTCTGCTTTCCCAGAGGGGATGCCCGGGCAAAGAGGCTTTCGCTCTATGAGAATTTCTCCCGCCGTGCTGCAAATACTAGGCTAAGGCAAGCAGCAACAGCAGCCCACAGAACCGACTCTGATTTCCCAGCGACTGCTATGCTTTCACAGAGGCTTTCAGCTTGGCGTGAAAGGCACTTCGTTGCTGCTTCCTCAGCAGGGCTTTGGGTGTTCTCTCTGTCGCCTCAGGGAAGAAGAGCTGCGGCAGAGCTGGTTACACTTGGCCCTGATTTCCCGGCTCCATGTTCATGCCCAGGGTTCACCCTGCCAGGCTGAACTAAGCAGACACAGCCACAGCCCTGCAGCAGAGTGCGTGGCCTAGGATGGCACTCAATGCACACTACCATCTCCTGGTGTAGGCAATGCTTGGCCTTCTGCACTGGCCCTCAGGCGGACTTGCGGACAAGGCCAGTGCCTTCCCCACAGGAGAGTAGAGGCGACAGGATCCCTGAACACCGTCCGTTCACTGGAATGGAGAGCTTTGGGGGATTGTCCCCACCCCTTCCCTGGCACACCCCTGCCACCGAAAACGCTGTCACATCTTGGAGGAAGATGGCATCTGACTGCCCGTTTCTTGAGGGCGCTGTTTCTGCGAGTTCTGGATATGGCGCCTGGTAGCAAGCCCAAGTCTGCCCTACGGACAGGTGGTCAAGGAGATGCTGTCCCCTTGGGACCAGAGGCACAGGACAGGCTTGCTTCTGCCCAGACTCCTTCCTCAGAGTGGAGCATGCACCTCTGCCCTAGTCGTCCCCTCATGTCTCCTTAGCAGCCAGCTTCCGTCTCTCCGCACAGGGATCGGGTGACACTTGTCTTGCCATCGGCCTGCTGTTCCTGCCACGGCAGGCTATCCTGAGTCGCGACCTTTTCCTGACCCTAAGGCCAATGGCTCCTTCTCTTCTCCGGGGGCGGCTTGCTGAGCCTTGCCCAGACTAGCTCCTGGGGAGCGTGGTGACAGACGTGTGCAACCACGCTTGTCTCTCAGATCTCAAATACACAACATAACCCTACACCTAAAGGAGTAGCAGAAAGAACAACAAAGAAAGCCTAAACCCAGCAGGAGAAGAGGAATAATAAGGATCAGAGCAGAAATCAATGAAATAGAAACAAACAAACAACAACAACAAAAAAAAAAAAAAACACAAAAAACCACCACCAACAAAAAAAGCAATAGAACAAATCAACGAAACTAGGAGCTGGTTCTTTGAAAGAATTAATAAGATTGATAAACCCCTTTCCAGATTTATCAAAAAGAAAAGAGAACGAACCCAAATAAATAAAATCATGAATAAAAGAGGAGAGATCACAACCAACACCAAAGAAATACAAACAATTATAAGAACATACTATGAGCAACTCTACGCCAACAAATTCAACAATCTGGAAGAAATGGATACATTCCTAGAGACATATGAACTACCACAACTGAACCAGGAAGAAATAGAAAACCTGAACAGACCCATAACCAGTACGGAGATTAAAACAGTCATCAAAAATCTCCAAACAGCAGCCCCGGGCAAGATGGCTTCCCAGGGGAATTCTACCAAACATTTAAAAAGAATTAATTCCTATTCTCATGATACTGTTCCAAAAAAATAGAAATGGAAGGAAAACTCCCATACTCTTTTTTTCTGAGGCCAGCATCACCTTGATCCCAAAACCAGACAAGGATCCCATCAAAAAAGAGAACTACAGACCAATATCCTTGATGAACAAAGATGCGAAAATTCTCACCAAAATACTAGCCAATAGGATTCAACAGTACATTAAAAGGATTATTCACCATGACCAAGTGGGATTTTCCAGGGCTACAAGGTTGGTTCAACATCTGCAAATCAATCAATGCGATACAACACATCAATAAAAGAAAGAACAAGAACCATATGATACTCTCCATAGATGCTGGAAAAGCATTTGACAAAGTGCAGTATCCCTTTCTGATTAAAACTCTTCAAACTGTAGGGAGAGAGGGCACATATTATCAATATTATCAAAGCCATCTACGAAAAACCCACTGCAAATATCATTCTCAATGGAGAAAAACTGAATACTTTTCCGCTGAGGTCAGGAACACGGCAGGGATGTCTGTTATCACCACAGCTATTCAACATCGTACTAGAAGTCCTAGCCTCAGCGATCAGACAACAAAAAGAAATTAAAGGCATCCAAATTTTGCCAAATTG
>NW_026741739.1:0-4815 GCF_022355385.1 Mustela nigripes
AGGTAGCATAGACATTTTCACAATATTTATTCTTCCAATCCAGGAGCATGGAACATTTTTCCATTTAAGTATGGATATGTTATTGCTAAACAGAAAAGAGAAGTTTTTCAAGGCAGGAGTAAAAGAATACATAAAAGCACAAATTTATGTCAAGACAGGAAATGAGAAGTTATTGGTCTGTAGATGTGTTGACATGGGGATGTAATGTTCCTGATCTTGGGGCGTCCAATCAATTCTTGATGTAGTCAGTTTTTACAATGTACACAGACGGGGTACTGCCACCCAAAATGGTCCTTGGCCATTAACTCACTGGTCAGTGCATGCTTATGGTTCACTTGATCTTCAATCACTAGAAAGCAAGAAGGGTGATGAAATCAACATCTGGCTAGACTTCAGGCAGCAGGAAAAGCCAGGGATTTGTTGACGCTGTTGTAACCCTGGTTGGCATCACCAGAAGGCACGGGAGGAGCAGAGAATTGCAGTTGGAGGCACAATTGAAGGACCAGGTGGTCCAGAGCCACTGAGTGCTGAGACACATCCCCGGTATCATTTGAAAGCTGGAGGCTAAGGTTCTGGTATCAGAGATTCATTCACTAGAACAAGCCACCCATTTCCTGAAGTTACCTCACCCAACTGATGGCTGTTGACCATAGAGCAGGAGTGAGCCTACCCAAAACCCGGGAGCCAGCTGAAATGTTATCCCAAAGAAATGTAAACTAAGTAAAAGGTGGTGGCGGCTGTCTAAACACTAAGTTTGGGGGTGGTTTGTTACATAGCACTAGACTACTGATAAGATCTGCTCTAAGAGTACGAGACAACAGTTGCCTTCTTCAAAATGCCTGCCTCGCTCATTTTCTCTAGACCAGTAACTTGGAACAGATGTCAGCACAGTCCCGGCCTGAAATAACAGTCCTGGCTACAGGAATATTTACCTGATTCATCCAAAGGGGAGCAGCACTTAGCTAATACATTTCACTAGTCAATGAAGGAATGTAAATGGCTGGAGAAAGAAATCATGAAATATTAGGCTAGACAGGGTAAAACTGGTTGACATGGGAGGACTCTCCTGTGAGTCAGGAGACAGGAACACCCGGAACAAGGGCTCCTGCACCGCTGGGACCGTTGCTGGGCTCGGACATGATGGCACTCACAGTCAGTGGAATGCAGATGCTGCAACCCCTTGCAAAGTATAGAGGAAGAGGTAAGAATCTCAGAGATTCTGGGGCCATTTTGGAATGGATTCATCATCCGAGAACTGAATATTATCTGAGATCCTTTCCCTAAAGCAATAAGGAAGATACTAGTGAGGAGAAATACTGAATCACTGAGAAGTTGACTATGATGAAGTTCTAGAATGTGAGGTCCAGAGTAGATGGCCAAGAAAGAATTCTTAAGACCTCCCTGGTGCAAAAATGTGGTTCTATTAAACCACACAGACAGGACCAGAGGGCAGAAAGAGTTGCAGCCCCTGGGGTTGTGAAGGGTGGAGGATAATATACTACCCAGTCAGGGGAGGTAATAAAAAGGGAGGTTCAAAAGAATTTTTCATATGCTAAAGAGGACCTAGGAGATACCTGAGGCCTTGCCATGGTCAGGTTAAGGCTGTTTTTCCCCTCTAGCAAGGTACTAACATTAAGATAGGAAGAATGTCACCCATGTCCTACCCAGGAGTAGGGGGGTATGGAGAGGTTACAGTGGGTCAGCTCCTGCCTTGTCCTGAGCGAGCCTTCTGCTCCCTCATCAACCAGGGGCTCCCTGTGAATGCACATTCCCCATGTGGTACTGGATATTCTTCCAGGCACTGTGCAGTCAGCGTGGCCGAAAAGCCTTCTGTCCCGAGAGCTGAAGGAGACGACAGAACAAGCGCTAAATGGGAAAGTGCGTTTATCATCAACCGCAGTCATTTCGTCCTGCCTTTCAGCATTCCATTTCCCAGCTTTTTCTGTCCCATCTTTACCTTCAAACTGCTAGGATCAAACAGAAATGAGAAGAAAGCGGTCTTCTTACGGTAATACCTCAACACCGAGTACTTGGTGTGAAGAAATGAGAGTGAATGACATAGACTAAGTGGACACTAAGTGTCCACTTTCCTCAATTCACTATACAGAAGGACTTTTTTTTTTTTAGTTATTTATATATTTGACAGAGATCACAAGTAGGCAGAGAGAAAGGAGAAAGCAGGCTCCCTGCCAAGCAGAGAGAGTCTGATGCAGGGCTCGATCCCAGGACCCTGAGATCATGACCTGAGCTGAAGGTAGAGGCTTAACCCACTGAGCCACCCAGGTGCCCCAGGACCTTTTCTTAAATTAGTCCCCATATAGTACGTCATTAGTTTTTGATGTAGTATTCCATGATTCATTGTTTGCAAATAACACCCAGGGCTCCATGCAATCTGGGCCCTCCTAATACCCACCACCAGGCTCACCCATCCCTCCACCCCACCTCTAAAACCCTCAGTTTGTTTCCCAGAGTCCACAGCCTCTCATGCTTTGTCTCCCACTCTGATTTCTCATTTCCCCCTTCCTTCTCCTGATGTCCTCCATGCTATTCCTTACCTTGCACAAATAAGTGAAACCATCTGATAACTGACTTTCTCTGCTTGACTTACTTCACTCAGCATAATCTCCAGTCCCATCCATGTTGGCAGTAACCTCTTCAACATCGGCCACAGCAACTTCTCTCAAGACACATCTCCAAAGGCAAGGGAAACAAACAAACAAACAAATATCCAGAAGGTCTTCTGTGGAGAAGTCCAAACCTCTGTCATCTAAATACTCCCGGTAGGGGCGGAGACAGGCGAGAGCAGGCTTGATTCACTTTTTCCCAGTTTCCTCTCACAGGGAAGGGATAGATCTCTTCCCCATGGCGAGTCTCTACCCAGACTTCTGTCCCCACACCACATTCGGCTCAGAGCCATCTTCCTTAGTCCCACGGGACTCTCACTTTTTAATATTCTTGTGATTGTCTGGATTTTTTGCTCACCTCAGTTTGTCTAGGATTATTTTGGTGGGTGGAGCTGGCAGTCTAATAAGTTAATTACCCTCTTAGCAGGAACTTGAAACCTGAAGGCTCATAGAATTCAAACAACCCACCTCAGGATAGTAAGGCCAGGACACCTTCTGTCCAGGTTGGAATCAAAGTTTGTTGTTTTCCACCTCCTGTTTGGAGCCCCTTCTGCCCCAGTTACCAGCTTTCCCAGCAGATTTCCCAGAGCAGCCACCACGCTAAGAATGGAGATGCACACAGATCCCCGGGGACAAAATTTATCAAATGAAACCCAGCGATGTGCCATGCGTTCCCTCCACACATGCTCCTCGGTGAGTGCTGGCCTAGGAAGCCAAACCTTGAAGCTGCAGCAATTACTTCAGATTTGTCTCTGAGGACCAGCTTGGGGAATCACACTCCTGGGGCACAGAACCTAGAAATACTTCTGTGACAATGTGGAAAGCACATCCAACCTCCCCCTCTGTAGTCTGGGCTGCTGCTCCCTGGCTGGCCTGGTGTAGCCCATGGTCCTGGGGCCTCTGCTCTCTCATTTGCTGTAGGCTAAGAAGAACCTGCAGGTCCAAAGCAAGGTCCTGTGAGACCAAACCGAGAACAGGTGCAGGGAGGTTGACTTTGATGGTGGATGCTGCCTGGGCCAGACACCCATGGTGAGTGCTCCAAGAAAAAGACAGGGTTGGGTGTTCCCTCTGATACCCACAAAAGATACCAGTCAGAGTCTCTGCCTCCTGTCTCTCAGCCCATCCTGGGATGGGCAGTGAAAACTACTTCCTTAGAGAGAAAGTCACCTACGTCTGCCCCGGCAGAGGATGGGGTTAAGTGTAGTTGGCCTTGATTCAGGGTGTTGAGGGGCATGAGAAATGACTTCAGACCCCCCCATGCTATATTCACGTCTTCTTTGTAATACTATGCAAATGACTTAATTTCACTGAATTTCAGTAACCCATTAGTGAAGTGTATGTAATAAAATGTGTAGGTTTTCAATTAGATGCTGCACTGGGTAGTGCTTAGAACTCAGTGTTGGCTCTTGCTGTTCGCACTTTAGATGGGCTTATGACCTGGAAGTCAGGGATGTGGATCTCAGTGAACATATAGAAGTGACGGAGGTGTCCTGACTTACTTCTCCAACAGCTACCTATCACCTTGCTTTCACATTTTAGAGTTTTTTGTTTTGTTTTGTTTTCATTTGAGACAGAGAGAGAAAGAGAGAGAGAGAGCATGAACAGGGGAGAGAGGCAGAGGGAGGGGGAGAAGCAGACTCTACTGAGCCCAGAACTCCATGTGGGACTCCATCCAAGGACCTTGAGATCATGACTTGAGCAGATGGCAGGTGCTTAACCAACTGAACCACCCAGGCCCCCCTAATTCTGCATTTTAACCTCTCAGCCAGCTTGATCTCCTTTCTTGGGTGGATTGAAAAGTAGGGAGCAATGCAGACCTTGGAGGAAAGGTCCAGGAACTTGGAATAGAGACATATGTGAATTGGGTGGGGGATGTTTCTTTTAGAGAAGGCTAGAAGTACCAACTTTTTTTTTACACTATTTAACTTGTTTTTTTCTCTCCTTCCAGAAGGGGTAGTGGCATGGACAGAATCAACCAGTCCAGTGTCACTGAATTCCTCCTCTTGGGTCTTTCTGAGAGGCCAGAGCAGCAGCCTCTCCTATTTGCTATCTTTGTGGGCATGTACCTGGTCACTGTCATGGGGAACCTGCTCATCATCCTGGCCATTGGCTTTGACCCACACCTCCACACGCCCATGTACTTCTTCCTGGCCAACCTCTCTTTTGCTGATGCCTGCTTTTCTTCCACCAC
>NW_026741740.1:0-4815 GCF_022355385.1 Mustela nigripes
TTGGGGGAAATTGGAAGGGGAGGTGAACCATGAGAGACTATGGACTCTGAAAAACAATCTGAGGGGTTTGAAGTGGTGGGGGGTGGGAGTTTGGGGGAACCAGGTGGTGGGTATTAGAGAGGGCACAGATTGCATGGAGCACTGGGTGTGGTGCAAAAATAATGAATACTGTTATGCTGAAAATAAATAAAAAATTTTAAAAAAAAAGATTTATTTTGGCAAATAAAGGTGAACAGTCTTATCTACAACTATATATTAAAAAAAAAAGAAAGAAAAAGAAAAAAAAAAAGACTAGCAGCCTTCAGACTTTGTTTACCCCCTAAACTTTATTTAGCAAACCAGATCTCCCTTTCAGATCTTTAAAAAAATTTTTTTGATTCAATTATTTAACATACAGTGTATTACTAATTTCAGAGCAAGAATTTAGTGATTCATCCAGTATTCCATAACACCCACTGCTCATTACTTCCGTGCCCTCTTTAATGTCCATCACCCAGTTACCCCATCCCCTCCCCTCCAGCAACCCTCAGTCTGTTTCCTAGCATTAAGAGTCTCAAGTGCTCAACATTGCTTGGCATGAGGGAAATACAAATCAAAACCAAAATGAGATACCACCTCACACCAGTCAGAATGGCTAAAATTAACCAGTCAGGAAACGACAGATGTTGGCAAGGATGCGGAGAAAGGGGAACCTTTTCTGTTGGTGGGAATGCAAGCTGGTGCAGCCACTCTGGAAAACTACATGGAGGTTCCTCAAAAAGTTGAAAACAGAGCTACCCTATGACCCAGCAATGGCACTACTGGGTATTTACCCTACAGATACAAATGTAGTGATCCGAAGGGGCACATTCACTCAAATGTTTATAGCAGCAATGTCCTCAATAGCCAAACTATGGAAAGAACCTAGATGTCCATCAACAGATGAATGAATAAAGAAGATGGTGTGTGTGTGTGTGTGTGTGTGTGTGTGTGTGTATATATATACATACATACATACATATACAGTATTCCATTGTGTATGTGTATATATGTGTATATATACACATATATACATATAGATATACACATATGTATATGTACATATATACATATATACATGCGTGTATATATTCCACCGTGCGTGTACATGTACACATACATATACACATATGTACACACATGTATACATATGTGTATGTATATACACACATGTATATACATGTGCGTTGGCAAGGATGCCATATACATATACATATATACACACACACAATGGAATACTATGCAGCCATCAAAAGGAATGAAATCTTGCCATTTGCAACGACGTGGATGGAACTAGAGGGTAATATACTGAGCGAAATAAGTCAATCAGAGAAAGACAATTATCATATGATCTCTCTGATATAAGGAATTTGAGAGGCAGGGCGGGGGGTCATAGGGGGTAGAGAAGGAAAAAATGAAACAAGATGGGATCAGGAGGGAGACAAAGCATAAGAGACTCTTAAATTTCACAAAACAAACTGAAGGTTGTTGGAGGGTGAGGGGTAGGGATAGAGTGGTTGGGTGATGGACACTGGGGAAGGTATGTGCTATGGTGAGTGCTGTGAAGTTTGTAAACCTGGCGATTCACAGACCTGTACCCCTGGGACTAATAATTCATTATATGTTAATTTAAAAATTAAAAACAAAAAATAGCCTCATGATTTGTCTCCCTTTCTGATTTCATCTATTTTTCACTCCCTTCCCCTATGCTCTTCTGTTTTCTTAAATTCTGTATAAGTGAAATCATATGTCCCTTTCACATCTTATATATAAAACTGACAAAACTTTTAGGGCGCCTGGGTGGCTCAGTGGCTTAAGCCTTTGCCTTCGACTCAGGTCGTGATCCCAGGGTCCTGGGATTGAGCCCCACATCAGGCTCTCTGCTCAGCCAGGAGCCCTCTTCCCCCTCCCTCTCTGCGTGCCTCTCTGCCTACTTGTGATCTCTATCAACTAAATAAATAAAATCTAAAAAAAAAAAAAAAAACTGACAAAACTTGTTTATCATAAGTTTTAAGTAGTGGCCTAAAAAACTAATTTCTGACATACTGCTTAATATTGACATTTTAAAATAAAATAGCTCTATCATTCTTTAAAAGGTATTCTTTGCGAATGGAATACCATTTCATACCATCATACATTAAATAAACGGGGGAGGGAAGAGTTCAAAGATAAACAACAAGATACAGAAACAAAGTATGTGGAGAATCCCTAACTGTATAACCACCACTGGAAGAATAAGGACCCTAATCTCATCTAATTTGGTTTCCCAATTCAGCCAAACAGAAAAGGAACAGGCACATTTTTTTTTCCTGAAAAATTATTTAACATAAAAACATGGCATTAAATCACTATGCAAAAAAGAATCTAATCTTGTTTAATGATCTAACATTTTTAAAAAATTTGAAATATCTCCGACTTATAAAAGAAGCCCTACAAATTTTACAAAAGTTACAATATATCCTTCACAAGGCTTCCCCAAGGGTTAACATATTACATAACCACAGAAGCATGATGGAAGTCAAGAAATTAACAGTGATACAAGATGTTTACAGACCTTATTCCCATTTTACCAAATGGCCCACTAACTTCCTCCTCCTGGTCCAGAATCCAATCTAGAATTCCATGTTGCATTTAATTGTCCTGTCTCCTTCCTCTAATCCGAGACCATTCCTCAGTCTATCTTGTCCTTCCTGCCCCTGCCCCTTGAAAAGTATTGACCATGTATCTTGTAGATCTCTCAGTTGTATGTTTAGTCATTTTTTTTTTTGACAAAGGCTTTTATTATAATGAGATAACAGATCCATTTACATTGCTAAACTACAGGAGGGAAAAACACAAAAACTTTCATAACACACCTATCTTCCAAAATGCTTGTCTTAAAAAAAAATTAAGTACCCCGATTAATAGAACAAGATGTTTAATCATGTTTAAATCAGGTTATAGAGGCACCTGGGTGGCTCAGTGGGTTAAAACCTCTGCCTTGGGCTCAGGTCATGATCCCAGGGTCCTGGAATCAAGCCCCACATGGGGCTCTCTGCTCAGCAGGGAGCCTGCTTCCCTTCCTCTCTCTTTGCCTGCCTCTCTGCCTGCTTGTGATCTCTGTCTGTCAAATAATAAATAAGTTCTTTAAAAAAAATTAAAATAAAATAAAATCAGGTTATGCATTTTGGCAAAAACAGCACAGAAGTAACGTGCCTTTTACGTGTATCGCGAGGTACATGATGTCAATTTCTCATTGCTGATAAGAGTAACTTTCACCACTTGGTTTAGGTGGTAGAGTTAGGTTTCTCCAATAAAGTTACTATTTTTCTCTAGTGGAGAAATAATTTGCAACTATGCAAATATCCTATTTCTCATCATACTAATTGTAGCATCCATGGATGATTCTTGCCTGCAACAATTATTGTGGTGCTTGCCAAATGAATTTCTATTTTCACCACACTTGTCCATATACAAATTCATTAAGAAAATGCTACTGTAAAGAAGAGCTGTCTCTTCTCCTCTATTTATTCAATTATTTATTTATATCAGGATGGGTTTATATTTACTTCTTTATTTTATATGTTATAATCCATTACTATATTTTGTTGCTCAAATTGTCCCTGATTTTGCTGTTGGGAAGGAACTCCAGTTTGGTTCTGCTGTCCTATAAACAGAGCCTCCCCCTTTCCTCTGCTATCCATTTTTTTTTTTTTTAAACACCCTTACTTTCTGGACCCACAAGATATTCTAGACTCATCCTGTATTTGCCTCCCCTAGCACTGGTTCCTTTTACTGAAAAATTAATGATATTTAGAAATCAAGATATGGGCACTAGCTATATTTAATGTTACTACGGTAGCACAATATACACTTCCAACTCTTGGGAAGTAGAATAAGCTAGTCCAGGTCTTTGCATCAAAGGTCACATGCTCTTAAAAATATACAGAAAAGTGTGCCATAGCCTTGGAATAAAGGGTTGGGGAAAGGTGCTTATCTAAGAATTTCTTTTTGTAATGCTGCACGATCCTGGGTTTTAAGTCCTATACAGGAGCAAAGTTAAAAGCAAGGAAGGAGGAACAATTCAGAGTCCACATAGCAACAATATTTGGCCATGTCTACTGCTACTATGATCATATATATATCATAGTGGTAGTAGATATTGTATATATATATATATGCATATATACATAGCACTATGTATATATATACATATATGTATGTATATATACACATTAATATATACACGTATGTGTATATAATACATGTACATGTATACATACACATACATATATGTACATATGTATACATACATACACATATGTATGTATACATATACACATACATATATATGTGTGTGATGATCCCACTATGATCCCATAGTACAATAACCACTTTTAGATCTGTTTGAAAATAGGTCCAGATTTCTTCATGAAGGATTATTTTAGAATTAAAAATATAGGAAAAAAGGGGTGCCTGGGTGGCTCAATTGGCTAAGCGGCTGCCTTCGGCTCAGGTCATGGTCCCAAGGTCTTGGGATCGAGCCCCACTTTGGGCTCTTTGCTCAGTGGAAAGCCTGCTTCTCCCTCTCTGCCTACTTGTGGTCTGTCAAATAAAAAAATAAAATCTTTGGTCACCTGGGTGGCTCAGTGGGTTGGGCCTCTGCCTTCAGCTTAGGTCATGATCTCGGGGTCCTGGGGTCGAGCCCTGCATCGAGCTCTCTCCTTGGCGGGAAGCCTGCCTTCCCCACTCTGCCTGCCTCTCTGCCTGCTTCTGATCTGTCAAATAACTAAATAAAATCTTAAAAAAAAAAAAAAA
>NW_026741741.1:0-1032 GCF_022355385.1 Mustela nigripes
CCTCCATGCTATTTGTTATGCTCCACAAATAAGTGAAACCATATGATAATTGACTCTCTCTGCTTGACTTATTTCACTCAGCATAATCTCTTCCAGTCCTGTCCATGTTGCTACAAAAGTTGGGTATTCATCCTTTCTGATGGAGGCATAATACTCCATAGTATATATGGACCACATCTTCCTATCCATTCATCCGTTGAAGGACATCTTGGTTCCTTCCACAGGTTGGCGACCATGGCCATTGCTGCTATAAACATTGGGGTACAGATGGCCCTTCTTTTCACTACATCTATATCTTTGGGGTAAATACACAGGAGTGCAATTGCAGGGTCACAGGGAAGCTCTATTTTTAATTTCTTGAGGAATCTCCACACTGTTCTCCAATGAGGCTGCACCAACGTGCAGTCCCAACAGTGTAAGAGCATTCCCCTTTCTCCACATCCCCTCCAACACATGTTGTTTCCTGTCTTGCTAATTTTGGCCATTCTAACTGGTGTAAGGTGATATCTTGATGTGGTTTTAATTTGAATCTCCCTGATGGCTAGTGATGATGAACATTTTTTCATTTGTCTGATAGCCATTTGTATGTCTTCATTGGAGAAGTGTCTGTTCATATCTTCTGCCCCTTTAAAAATATGATTATCTGTTTTATGTGTGTTGAGTTTGAGGAGTTCTTTATAGATGTTGGATATCAACCTTTTGTCTGTACTGTCATTTGCAAATATCTTCTCCCATTCCGTGGGTTGCCTCTTTGTTTTCTGTTTCCTTTGCTGTGCAGAAGTTTTTGATTTTGATGAAGTCCCAAAAGTTTATTTTCGCTTTTGTTTCCTTTGCCTTTGGAGACATATCTTGAAAGAAGTTGCTCTGGCTGATATCGAAGAGGTTACTGCCTATGCTCTCCTCTAGGATTCTGATGGATTCCTGTCTTCACATTGAGGTCTTTTATCCATTTTGAGTTTATCTTTGTGTATGGTGTAAGAGAATGGTCGAGTTTCATTCTTCTACATATAGCTGTCCAGTTTTCCCAGCACC
>NW_026741741.1:1132-4814 GCF_022355385.1 Mustela nigripes
GCATTGAGGTCTTTTATCCATTTTGAGTTTATCTTTGTGTATGGTGTAAGAGAATGGTCGAGTTTCATTCTTCTACATATAGCTGTCCAGTTTTCCCAGCACCATTTATTGAAGAGACTGTCTTTTTTCCACTGTATATTTTTTCCTGTTTTGTCGAAGATTAATTGAGCATAGAGTTGAGGGTCCATATCTGGGCTCTCTACTCTGTTCCACTGGTCTATGTGTCTGTTTTTATGCCAGTACCATGCTGTCTTGGTGATCACAGCTTTCAAATGTCTTTTTGAGTCACTATTTAGACAATTTAATTTCAAGACGATTCTGTTACCTTGAAAACTCTGTAAACCTTGTCCCACTTTCTTGTGGAATCAAGAGTTGCTGAGAATCCTGAGAAAAACTTGAATATTATTTCATTGCTAGTTATGGTTTTTTCTTTATCCTTATAATTTCAAAAGTTGTCAGGATATAGAGATCCTTTTCTTACATTGTCTGAAACTCTGAATAATTTATCTATATATTCAGATTTCAAACTATCTGTAAGAATTTTCCCTCTATTGAACATTCATTATTATTTATGTTCTGGTTTTTCTGGTCCCATTTTCAGAAATATCTATAATTTTGACACAAATTATACTGTATTTCTAATATTCTCAGTCTAGTTACCTCTGACATTCAAAATTTTTGCTCCTTTCATTTAAGGAGTGCTTCCGCGTCTTTCATGTAATTGATTCAATTTCCTTGTGTAATTTTTGTTGTTTTCGCAACTTGCAGAGCAGAGTTTTCCTTTCACTTTCCCTGCAATTGTTTTCATTCTCACCCTTTTTATTACAAGGGAAAGTCTTTTATTTCTAACACTCATGAGGCATATCTGCTCTTGTTACTTAGAGATCATGACATTTAGCATCTTATTAAAGTGAAGGGTTATTTTCCCAAAACTCATGAAAATTTTCATGGTTCTGTTAGAAACTTCTTTGGTTCAGAGTAGTATTTTCCAGTATCTTATATAGTATTTCTTTGGAAATACAAGAGAAATCTATCCTGAATGTATAACTTGTTGCATGCTGATTTTTGAATTGCCATTTTCCCTCTCTTATCTGCCCTTTATGATGGTGAAATTCCTCTTCAGCTCTAGAATTCAATAGTCTAAAAATAGGCACAGCCCTTAGTTTCATTTCTAACATCTGGCTTTTATCTGTTAGTGCTTACCGGGCCTGAGATGAAAACTTAACAGGATTCTATTGTTTAGCGTTCTGATATTCAGAACACATGGAATACACGAACACAATTCTCAAATGTATGTATATCCATGTACATATGTATTTCCTGTCTTACTTGAAAAATTACTTATGACAACCCAGTCCCAATCTAACAGGTACCTCTCTGTGTCCAATTCTATTTATAGCACCTCAGCTTGGTTCCATACATTTATACCATGCATCTGTATCTGAAGAGTTACAGTCTCTTCAGGCATCCTTCTTTCTCTGCATTTTTCCCCCTTTTCATTCTTTCTTTCCTTTTTTCCTAAAAGTTGCAGCACATGGATCTGTGAGGGTACATGTGAGTATATGGGCTTTTTTATATACTCAAAGGTAGCCACACAGTAGAAAGATTTCTGCTCAGTTTTCTCATTTCTTTTTTTTTTAAAGATTTTATTTATTTATTTGACAGAGAGAGATCACAAGTAGGGAGAGAGGCAGGCAGAGAGAGAGGAAGGGAAGCAGGCTCCCTGCTGAGCAGAGAGCCCGATGCGGGACTCGATCCCAGGACCCTGAGATCATGACCTGAGCCGAAGGCAGTGGCTTAACACACTGAGCCACCCAGGCGCCCCTCAGTTTTCTCATTTCTTAATCAGAGGGCAGACAAGTGTGTATACTAGCTATCCTGTACTGGCATAATAAAATGGTGGGTGAGTGGACAATTATAATTTTTATTTCATGTGTATCACCCTTTATGATAGAAATTGTATGTGTGTTTTTTTGAAGTTGATTGTATTATTATGATATTGTGCTTTCTTTTCTCTTCCATGTCTTTATAGTGTTTTAAATAGTAGAAATTTCATAATACTGCATCAGGGGATGCCCACCACTTTAAACTGGAAGGAAAAACTTAAGGCAGGAATACTGATGGTCTGAAGTAAGAAGGAAATGAGTTCAAATCCAGAATCAAGCACTTAACATCCCTGTGAATGTAAGTTCAACTCCCTGATCCTCAATTCCCTCATGGGAGATGAGAAAAGATAATACTACACAAAGCTGTTCTTTTGTTGAGAGGGTTAGATGAGACACTGTTTTGTAAAGTGCTTATCACAGTTTCTAATACAAATGCACTTGATACGCATGGCTGCCATTCAGCCCTGAATCTGTTTATTAATAAGAGGACTTCTTCTGGATTGGCATTAAGGTACCTCAATTTTAACCTATTCTAAACCAAATTTATTATCAACTGCCCCATCGGCAGCCCATTTATTTTCCAGAATTCCCTTCTATGTGTGTATTTGTTAAAAACTCAAGAAACTAACTAAATGATGTGTCACATCTTCTCTGCACTTTCCCATCAATTTTGTATCAGACTAAACAAGGGGTATAAATGTCATTCAAATTATATGATCTCTCTGAAACTTCATTTTCCTATCTGCAAAAAAGAGGGAAAGCCTAGGTGATTCTTGAGATCCTTTCCATCTCAAAGTATCTGTGTTTTTTTTAACTTATTTTTTATTTTCAGCATAACAGTATTCATTATTTTTGCACCACACCCAGTGCTCCATGCAATCCATGCCCTCTATAATACCCACCACCTGGTACCCTGACCTCCCACCCACCCCTGCCCCTTCAAAACCCTCAGATTGTTTTTCAGAGTCCATAGTCTCTCATGGTTCACCTCCCCTTCCAATTTCCCCCAACTCCCTTCTCCTCTCTAACTCCCCATGTCTCTGTTTTTAAACTGAAATGAGGTACACCTGAAGATCCTTGCTTGAAGTTTCTGTGGAGGAAGGCAAGGGAAGGGGAATAAATCCAACAGATTAGTTACATCCCTACAAATATCATAGATAATCATTTTGATTATTTGACATTTTGTTTTTACTGTAAAGTTTATTTGATACTGGATCATGTGCTCTGTTATATTGTTAAAATTTTCATATGCAAAAACCTTTTCTAATTAGATTGTAAATCTCATGCTCTATAAGACTCTGAATTAAACTTCTTCATTTTTGCCAGAGTATTATAGATATAGGAAGTTCTCAGTAAATATGTGTAGAATTAATGGGGTACTACATCTGTAGAGTAGAATTAAAAATCTCTGCAGGCAGATATATCTTAAATTATTTTATTGTACAAATCTTTTTGTAGACATATGTTTTTGTTTATCTTAGTAGAATACATGGGAGAAGAAATGCTAGATCATTAAATTGTTTCATTGTAAGTAATTGGGAATACTTTTTACAAATCAGTTGTAACATTTGCACTTCCATAAAAAAATATGAGAGTTCCAAATATTCCATCTCTTCATCAACATTTGCTGTTGTCGGTCTTTTAATTTTAAGAAACTCTAGCATATTTATAATCTCATCTCAATGTCATTTATTTTTATTTTTTTATAAGCATGTATTTTTATCCCCAGGGGTACAGGTCTGTGAATCGCCAGGTTTACACACTTCACAGCACTCACCAAAGCACATACCCTCCCC
>NW_026741742.1:0-2187 GCF_022355385.1 Mustela nigripes
GTGACCCTCAGCGTGAGTCCTGTCCTCTAGTACGTCCTCTCAGTGGCTGGACCATTACATGTCATAATGGGCTTGACATGTCCCTAGGCCCCAATTTTTAACCAGATTTCTGGTTGTCCAGTCGCCTCTCCCCTAGGGCTCTACTCTGGACTCCCTCATTTGGTGGGACACCTGAGGTTGAAAAACTATACAAAACAAATCAAAGCAAGAGAACAACGGACTTCTTCCATCCCACAGAATGACCCCAAACTCTTTGGACGGGGACAAATACCCAGAGAGTAAGACTCGTCCATTTCCCATGAAGTCACACGGAAAATTCACGACCATGAGTGACACGATATCCAGAGATAAAAACTTGAGTAAGAGCCTCACACTCGCCCTTTTTTCATATCCTGAAGAGTTCTCCTCATGGTCTGTAGATCAGTCCTGCCATACCTATGACCTGAAACATAAGCCGAGTTTGTGTTTCAGACAACTGTCCTAAAAGCCGTGGCCTACACATCCTAAAGGCTCAGGCCCCTGGAGCCAACCATAACGACTGTGCTTGCCCTCACCAAGGGAATTGTATGTGCCCATTCCAATGGCCACAACCCTACTAATAGGATAAACCTCCAAAGTCCCTGAGGCCATCCCAATATTTGTGTCTTCCCAGGACAAACAGGGGTAATCTGGGCCCATCTGAGCACGTACCGGCATTCAGACCCGTAGACTGATGTCCCAGAGGTAAAAAGGAACGAACAGGCCCCTAGGCAACTATCGGATCCATTGGTTTGGCTTCCAGGCATCTCTCCTCAGAGGCCTGGATTTCAATAAAAGCATATGGCTGTTTCTTGACTCACCCATCAAAACAATCTCATCTACACATGGGAAACTTGCACAATGGAGCTGTGTGAAAGCCTCTCTTTAGGAGAACCCTTCAGGGTCCCAATGCCACCGCTTCATTCCAAGGTCTCCATAGACACAAAATCATATTAGGACACATCCACGGGAGAGTCCATTTCAACTGAGCCTCCTCGGTACCTCCCCCAGATCCAGCAGATCTAACTTGTCTTGTTGCGTGGAGACAATTTGAATGCGAGGTGGGCAACCCAGCCATCCATCCTTAGAACCCTGCTCGAATCATTGTCCTGGAGCCAACCAACAGGTCTCAATTGTCCTGCAGAAGAATCTTTGCAGTTGGGAGCTGCTCACAACTCCCATCGTGAGAAAACACCCATGGCCTCGTAATCCACCCCCCATCATAAAGTGGCCCTCAGGGACAGAATGTCCATCCTGAGCGATCGTCTGATATTCGCCCTGACTTCAGATGCACGAGATCTCGATTCAGGTTTGTAGATTGTGCATGCCATATCCTCGCCTAGAATCCTAGGCCTAGCTTGTGTTCTCATACTTCCGTCCTCAGACTACTGGCCCACAAGCCCTCCAGTTTGGCAATCCAGAACTATTATGCAGCACGCTACCTGCCCTCCAGAAGAAAAACATTGCCCTCTGGGGCTACCCAGAAACCCCAAATGAGGATCAATCTGCATGCCATTCGGCTGTACCCCAAATATATAGACTGACCTGGGCACTAATGCCCATTCTGACACAGCCTGCGCCTGGACCTCCTGTCCCCACCCAGACAGCTGGCCACACACTGATCACATGGGACCCGCCATGGCCTTACCTCGTCATCTCTTCTCAACCTCGGTTTTCAGGCTTCAGAACCTAGACCTTATCTCCAATCACGGCCCGGGTTTGAAAATGATGCAGAAATCAGAACTCTTTCCCCATGGCAAGAAACCTTGTGGTTGGCATGTTGTCCAAGGTACAGTGTAGTTGAAACCAGTGTGGCCCATGAGGCCCCGCCCAGGCTTGCAGGCCACATTGGTCAAAAACACACATTGTGACCCTTAGCCTGAGCCCAGTCCTCAAGTAAGGCCTCTCAGTGTTTGGATGGAGAGACAGAATATTGGGCTTGCCATGCTCCTAGGCCCCAATTTTTAACCATATTTCGGGTTGTCCCTTCACTCTTCCCCAGGGCTCTGCTTTGGAATTCCTCCTTTGGTGGGACACCTGAGGTAACAAACCTGAAAAGAGTCCTCCCATCCAACAGATTGACGTAAAACAATTGGGATCAGGCCAAATCCACAGAGAGCAAGATTCGTCTATGTCCCATGAGGCCTCCCCAACATTCCATGGCCATCG
>NW_026741742.1:2287-4811 GCF_022355385.1 Mustela nigripes
TAGGCCCCAATTTTTAACCATATTTCGGGTTGTCCCTTCACTCTTCCCCAGGGCTCTGCTTTGGAATTCCTCCTTTGGTGGGACACCTGAGGTAACAAACCTGAAAAGAGTCCTCCCATCAAACAGATTGACGTAAAACAATTGGGATCAGGCCAAATCCACAGAGAGCAAGATTCGTCTATGTCCCATGAGGCCTCCCCAACATTCCATGGCCATCGCTGATACAAAATCCAGAGACAAATGCCTGAGCACGCGCCTCAGACTCGCTCATTCTTCCTGTCCTGAAGTGTTCTTCAGATAAAAACCTACACGGCACTCGAATGCACCCAAAATATATAGTCTAACTTGGGCACTAAAGAACTGTTTGACAACCTGAACCTGGATCTTGTGACCAACACCCAGACAGCTGACCGCACAGTGAGCACATCAGACCCGCCATGGCCTTAGGTCATCATCTCTTCCCTACCTCAGTTTTCAGGCTTCAGAACCTAGACATTATCTCCAATCACTGCCCAGGGGTGACTTTGATGCAGAAATCAGAACTCTTCCTTACGCATGGCAAGAAACCTTGTTGTTGGCATGTTGTCCAACGTTCAGTGTAGTAGAAACCAGCATTCAGCCTGAGGCCCCGCCCATTCTTGAGTGCGACGAGGGCATAAACACGCATTGTGACCCTCAGCGTAGTCCTGTCCTCTAGGACGTCTCTGAGTGGCTGGACCATTAGATGTCATAATGGGCTTGACATGTCCCTAGGCCCCAATTTTTAACCAGAATTCTGGTTGTCCAGTCGCCCCTCCCCAGGGCTCTACTCTGGAATCCCTCATTTGGTGGGACACCTGAGGTTGAAAAACGAAATAAAACAAACCAACAACAACAGAGCAACGGACTACATCCATCCCACAGAATGACACCAAACTCTTTGGACGGGGCCAAACCCCCAGAGAGTAAGACTCGTCCAATTCCCCTGAAGTCACCCGGAAATTTTACGAGCATGAGTGACACGATATCCAGAGACAAAAACTTGAGCAAGACGCTCACACTCGCCCTTTTCATATCCCGAAGTGTTCGCCTCATGGTCTGTAGATCAGCCCTGCCATACCTATGACCCGAAACATAAGCCGAGTTTGTGTTTTCAGACAATTGTCCAAACAGCCCTGGCCTACAAACCCTACAGGCTCAGGCCCCTGGAGCCAAACCTGAAGACTGTGCTGCCCTCTCCAAGGGAATTGTATGTGCCCAATCCAATGGCCACAACCCTATTAATAGGATAAACCTCCAAAGTCTGTGAGGCCTTCCCAATATTTGTGGCTTCCCAGGACAAACAGGGGCAATCTGGGACCTTCTGAGCACCTACCGGCACTCAGACCCGTAGACTGATGTCCCCAAATTTAAAAAGGAACGAACAGGCCTCTAGGCACCTATCAGATCCATTGCTTTGTTTTCCAGGCATCTCTCCTCAGAGGCCTGGATTTATTTAACAGCATATGGCTGTTTCTTGACTCACAAATCAGAACAAGTCTCATGTACACATGGAAACTTGCACGATGGAGCTGTGTGAAAGCCTCTCTTTAGGAGAACCCTTCAGGGCCCCAGTGCAACCGCTTCATTCCAGGGTCTCCATAGACACAAAATCAAATTAGGACACTTCCACGGGAGAGTCCATTTCAAATCAGCCTCCTCGGTTGCTCCCCCAGATCCAGCACATCTAAACTGTCTTCTTGCTTGGAGACAATTGGAATGCGAGGTGGGCTACCCAGACATCCATCCTTAGAACCCTGCTCGGAATCGTTGTCCTGGAGCCAACCAACAGGTCTCAGTTGTCCTGTAGAAGAATCATTGCAGTTGGGAGCTTCTCACAACTCCCATCGGGGGAAAACACCCATGGCCTCGTGATCCACCCCCCCTTCAAGAAGGGGCCATCAGGGACAGAATGTCCAACCTGAGCAATCGTCTGATCCTCGCCCTGACTTCAGATGCACGAGATCTCGATTCTGGTCTCACCCATAAACCTAGAACCAGCTTGGGTTCTAAGACTTCCGTCGTCAGACTACTGGCCCACAAGCCCTCCAGTTTGGCAATCCAGAACTACAATGCAGCACTCTACCTGCTCTCCAGAAGAAAAACATTGCCTTCTGGAGCTACCCTGAAACCCCAAATGAGGATCAACCGCCACGCCATTCGGCTGTACCCCAAATACATAGGCTGACCTGGGCAGTAATGCCCTTTCTGACACAGCCTGAGCCTGGACCTCCTGGCCCCACCCAGTCAGCTGGCTGCACACTGAGCACATCGGACCCCTCATGGCCTTAGATCGTCATCTCTTCTCAACCTCGGTTTTCAGGCTTCAGAACCTAAACCTTATGTCCAATCACGGCCCGGGTTTGAAAATGATGCAGAAATCAGAACTCTTTCCCCATGGCAAGAAACCTTGTGGTTGGCATGTTGTCCAAGTTTCAGTTTAGTTGAAACCAGTGTGTCCCATGAGGCCCCGCCCATGCTTGTGGACCACATTGGTCACAAACAC
>NW_026741743.1:0-2120 GCF_022355385.1 Mustela nigripes
AAAAAGAAAAAAATCAAATTAACTGCAAGACTAAAAAAAATCACAGGTAAAAAGCCATGAGTTCCGTGCTTTGCTTTCTCCTCCTCTGGAATTCTGCTGCTCTCCTTGGTATTGAAACCGCGCTCCTTGGTAGGTGAACTTGGTCTCGGCTGGATTTCTTGTTGATCTTTTTGGGGAGGGGCCTGTTGTAGTGATTCTCAAGTGTCTTTGCCCCATGCGGAATTGCACCGCCCTTACCCAGGGCTGGGGTGAGTAATCTGCTCGGGTTTGCTTTCAGGAGCTTTTGTTACCTGAGCGCTTTCCGTAGAGTTCCAGAGGACGGGAATACAAATGGCGGCCTCCAAAGAGCCCTCAGAGAACAGCGCCCAGTTACTGCCTGACCTCCGGCCGCGCTCCGAGCTCACCGAGCCTGCGACTGGTTCAATGTAACACCGAGCTGCGAGCTTACTGTCGGCTCTGTCTCTGTAGCCGGCTTTCCCGTTCCAATACCCGCAAGCTCTGCGACACTCAGATACCCCCGATCCTTCTGTGACCCTGTGGGACCTGAGGCCATGCCGACCCCGCGTGGGCTTCGCCCCAGTTTAGCCTCTGGAGCAATGTCACTCAGCGGAACAGACTTTTAAATTAAAAGTCCTGATTTTGTGTGCCATTACTCCACCGCTTGCCGGGAGCCGGCCCCTCCCCCCGGGGTCTATCTCCCTGTCGCTTTGGATTAACTTCTCCGCCGGCCCTACCTTTCAGATAGTGGTTGTTTTTCTGTTTTCAGAATTGCTGTTCTTCTTCTCTTCGATCTGCCAATGGATTTTCAGGTGTTTGCAATCTTTAGATAAGCTATCTAGCTGATCTCCGGCTAGCTGAAGTAGTCTCAGCCTGCTACTTCTCCGCCATCTTCAGAAGCTGTTTTTTTTAAAGAATCAATAAGATCGATAAACCATTGGCCACCCTAATCCAAAAGAAAAGAGAGAAAGCCCAAATTCATAAAATTATGAATGAAAAGGAAGAGATCACAACGAACACCAAGGAAGTAGAAACAATCATCAGAAGTTATTATCCACAGTTATATGCCAATAAGCTTAGCAACCTAGATGAAATGGATGCATTCCTGGAAAACTATAAACTCCCAAAATTGAACCAGGAAGAAATCGACAACCTGAATAGATCGATATCTAGTAATGAGATTGAAGCGGTGATCAAAAACCTCCCAAAAAACAAGAGCCCAGGACCTGACGGATTCCCTGGGGAACTCTACCAAACTTTCAAAGAAGAAATAACACCTATTCTCCTCTAGCTGTTTCAAAAAATTGAAGCAGAAGGAAAACTCTGCTTTCTTTCTCCTTTCAGACTCTTTCTATGAAGCTAGCATTACCCTGATCCCCAAACCAGGCAAAGACCCTACCAAAAAGGAGAATTTCAGACCAATATTACTGATGAATATGGATGCTAAGATTCTCAACAAGATCCTAGCCAACAGGATCCAACAGCACATTACAAAGATTATCAACCATGATCAGGTGGGATTCATTCCTGGGCTACAAGGATGGCTCAACATTTGCAAATCAATCAATGTGATACAACAAATTAATATGAGAAGAGAGAAGAACCACATGGTCCTCTCAATTGATGCAGAAAAAGCATTTGACAAAATCCAGCATCCGTTCCTGGTTAAAACACTTCAAAGTATAGGGATAGAGGGAACATTACTGAACCTCATCAAATCTATCTATGAAAAACCCACAGCAAATATCATCCTCAATCGGAAAAAGCTTGCAGCCTTCCCGTTGAGATCAGGAACAAGACAAGGATGCCCACTTTCACCACTCTTGTTCAACATAGTATTAGAAGTCCTAGCAACAGCAATCAGACAACAAAGAGAAATAGAAGGTATCCAAATTGGCAATGAAGAAGTAAAACTCTCTCTATTCACAGATGACATGATTCTTTATATGGAAAACCCAAAAGACTCTACCCCCAAACTACTAGAACTCATACAGCAATTCAGCAACGTGGCAGGATACAATGTCAATGTGCAGAATCAGTGGCTTTCTTATACACTAACAATGAAAATACAGAAAGGGAAATTAGAGAATTGATTCCATTTACTATAGCACCAAGAACCATAA
>NW_026741743.1:2220-4811 GCF_022355385.1 Mustela nigripes
TTTATGTGGAAAACCCAAAAGACTCTACCCCCAAACTACTAGAACTCATACAGCAATTCAGCAACGTGGCAGGATACAATGTCAATGTGCAGAATCAGTGGCTTTCTTATACACTAACAATGAAAATACAGAAAGGGAAATTAGAGAATTGATTCCATTTACTATAGCACCAAGAACCATAAGATACCTGGGAATAAACCTAACAAAAGAGGTAAAGGATCTGTACTTGAGGCACTACAGAACACTCTGTAAGTTTTTATTTAAATTCCAGTTAGAAAAAAATAAAATCTTGCCATTTGTAACAACGTGGATGGAGCTTGAGAGCATTATGTTAAGCAACATAAGTCAATCAGAGAAAGACAAATACCCTGATTTCTCACATGTGGAATATAAAAACAAAGCAAAGGAACAAAGGGAAAATATCTCTCCTTTAAAAAAAAATGAAGAGTGGAGAGATGGGTCAAAGGATTCATTGTAGAAGAAGGTACTTTGAAATATAGATTAATATGAGTTAGTGGGGAAATTTTTAAGTAGAGCTAGTAGGTTTATGTTTTCATTCTTACTCAAAATTTTGAATGATGTGAATTTGAATTTTCTAACTAATAAATTCTGTGTCAGAATCAGAGTATCAAAATAAATAGCCTAACACAATGGATTCAATGAAACAGAAATAATTAGGTAACTCTAAATTAAAACATGTAGCAATATGAACTAAACTATTCTGGTATCTAGTAATAAGATTCACATAAGTAAAATCATGTGTGTCTGTTGCAAGATCAAACCTAAAGTTTAAAAGAATGTAACATATCATTAAGTTAAATCTTGAAAATTGATATTTTCTTCTGATTAATGATTAATTCACGTTTATTTGAGTAGAGAGGATCTTCCCTCTATATATATAGTTTAGGCCATTTCAATCTAATGTTGTTTAGGGAAGTAAAATTGATCATAATATCATAAAATGCACTAATCACTTATAAGTGAGTATTGCTTACAGCATCACTTATAAAATTGTCTCCAAACAACCACTTCCAGAAAAAAAAAAAAAAAAAGATAAAAGGGATGATGAAGAATGGTTGAGCTGTATGCAAAGCCTTTACAAATGAGGATCAGAAAGTTTAAACTAATCAATTTTGAAGTAGTGACATTGGAAAAAATTATAACATCCTGAACATTTCAACATTTCCAAAGAAGGCAACTTGAATATCAACGAATTAAGAACAAAATATGGAGTAATTAATGGAATGCACTAAATAGTCTCATAATGATCCTCTTCATATTGCCAAAGCCAAACATAAGTTGAAAATATCATATTATAGAATTGTGTTACAAAAATCACATACGCACCCAAAATATAACAATACTTGATTCAGTCTAAGTTAACTTGTAATTTCTACAACTTAAAATTTGGTGACTATCAGATAAAATTTCTATTTTGGTAATGGTAATTTTAAGACAAAATTCCAATACATTTTTTTTTTCACTCTTCACTATGAAATGTTGTTTCCTTTTTTTAGAGTGGAATCAATTCAATTGCCTTCTCCTGACACTAGTTATACTGAGATAGTGTGAGTCTCATCTGCTACCTACTGAGATCTCATTCTCTTTTTTAAAAGATCAGGCTTTTATACTTTATTACCTATTCATTCATTAATGTATTCAAAAATATTTGTTGGGCTCCTTCTATGAACTAGACTTATTTGTAAAAGCTGGAGTAGAACAGTGAATAAAAGGGATAAAAATCTGTCTTCTCATATATTTCACATATTCAGTCAACATGTTAACTAATTTTCTGTTTCTTCTGTCCACTCTGCCTGTTTTAGTCACACTTAACAAATCACCTCTGCGACATAATAGATTTCAAATATTTGAAAATAACTGTCACATTTCCCTTTAATCTTTTCTTCCTGTAAGAAATACCCAGATTCTTTAGTTGTGTGTTTTGTTTGACGTAGTTCTTTTTTTTTTTTTTTTATTTTTTTAAGACTTTATTTATTTGAGGGGCATCTTGGTGGCTCGGGGGGTTAAAGCCTCTGCCTTCGGCTCAGGTCATGGTCTCAGGGTCCTGGGATGGAGCCCTACATTGGCTTTCTGTTCGGCAGGGAGCCTGCTTCCTCCTCTCTCTCTCTCTCTCTGTGCCTGCCTCTCGGCCTACTTGTGATCTGTCAAATAATAAATAAATAAAAATCTTTAAAAAAAAGACTTTATTTATTTGAGAGAGAGAGAGAGGGTGAGACAGAGAGGAGCACAAGCTTGGGGGAGAGGCAGAGGAAGAGAGAGAAGCAGGTTCCCCATTGAGCAGGGAGTTGGCTGAAGAGCTCAATCCCAGGACCTGCACCCGAGACAGATGCTTAAGGACTGAGCCACCCAGGTGCCCCTGCTTGACGAAGTTTTTTGTTTTTTTAAAGATTTTATTTATTTGAGAGAGAGAGAGAAAGATCACAAGTAGGCAGAGAGGCAGGCAGGGAGAGAGGAGGAAGCAGGCTCCCCGCTGAGCAGACAGCCCAACACCAAGCTCCATCCCAGGACCCCAGGGTCATGACTTGAGCAGAAGGCAGAGGCTTTAACCCACTGAGCCACCCAAGTGCCCC
>NW_026741744.1:0-4810 GCF_022355385.1 Mustela nigripes
GCCGAAGGCAGAAGCTTTAACCCACTGAGCCACCCAGGCACCCCATATATATTTTTAAAAACTATTACAACAGTACTATGTATGTTTATGGACTACATATATGTGGGGAGAAAGTGTCATACATCAAAACGATGAACAGCAAATTCAGGAGAGTATTTAGCTGTTGGGTGGGGGGAGGCAGAGAGGGTAATGCAAATGAGGAAGGCTTCTTATGTGTCTATAATATTTTATTTTTCAAGTTAGTTGGTATGTGCACAGATGGTCCATTATATTATCCTCTTAATTTTCTTGGTGAAATCTATTTTTTTAAAGTTTCAGTTAAAAAGACTGAGAATGAAGAGGGTGTTATTTGAATGCATCTACTAAATCTGCTTAAGTCAGTGTTACTTCACTTTTCTTTATCTCTGCGAGAGATTCATGTGAGAAAATACCAAACCTAGTTTGTGTGACTGAGTGCTCTCAGTTCTGTAGGATCTGTTTACTTCCTGTGTGCTTCAGATCAAGGATGGTTGGCCATGCAAATGTCCCTTAACACTTCCTGGTCAGCAGTTTTCTATGCACATGTTGAATGTTCTCTTCAGCATTGATTTTGTACCTGCCCTCCTAAGGGGCTTTACTTTGTTTGTCTGGGAATTTGCTATAGGACTCAAAAAAGTACTTTGAGTTGCTTAACTCATGCCTGAGCCCAGCAATTGTTTCCTTTGATGGTGGATCAACTCTGTGAAGGCCCTTGCGGGTAGTCCAAAATCAAGAGTGAGGCTGATATCTTTTCAATGGAGACACTTCATTTTGGGGAGTTTCTGAATATTAGTATTCATGGATATGTGACTCACCAAGGTTTTTAAAAACGGATGCTTTGAGATTTGATCCCCCCCCACACCCATTTTCCCTGTCCTAGTAAAAGGGCTCTCCCCTTTCTCAAGTTTAAGTTTTCATTGATAGGAACTACCATTGCCCAACATGGAATGTGGAAAAGAATGGGAGGAACATACATGGATTTTTCTAAGCCCTCATTATATTTCTCAGGGAAAATGTGGGGGACAGAAAAATCCATGAGTGTAGAAAATGAAGGGATTGAACATGGAGAGCTCAGCCTTGCCCAGGTGTCTATTAGAATGACCTGTTCTCAGCAATACTTCTTTGCTCTCACCTCTGATGAGCTTTCTGTGTAACTTCCTGTCCCACAAGGGGTGGGAGAAGCTTCCTTTGGTGGGGCAAAGGATACTTTAGAGAGATTAGGAAAGTCAGTTCTGGCCATAGGTCAATCCACTCTTTAGCCTTATCAGAAATGATGCTGTCATTTTCTTTTTCATCTTTTTCTTTTCTATCACTGATTTTTTTTTTATTTTAATTCCAGTATAGTTAACATACACTGTTATATTAGTTTCAGGCATACAATATAGTGATTCAACAATTCTGAACATTACTTAGTTTCCAATATAAGTGTAGTCTTAATCCCCTTCACCTATTTCACAAATCACACCACCCACCTCTAGTAACCATCAGCTCTCTGTAAGTAAAAGTCTGTTTCATGATTTGTCTCTTTTTTCTCTTTGTTCTGCTTCTGAGAGTTCCACAAGAGTGAAAACCATATGGGATTTGTCTTTCTCTGACTTAGTTCACTTAGCTTTATACCCTTTACATTTATCTATGTTGTTGCAAATAGCAAGTTTTCATCTTTTTTTTTTAATAGCTGAGTAATATTCCATCACACACACCGACCATATCTTTATCCATTCATCTATTGATGGACACTTGGGTTGCTCCCATAATGTGGCTATTATAAATACTGCAATAAACAGCGGTGCATGCATCTTTTCAAATTAGTGTTTTGAATTCTTTGAGTAAATACCAAGTAGAGAAATTACCGACTCATGTGTTAATTCTATTTTTAATTTCTTGAGGAACCTTCATATTATTTTTTACAGGGGCTATACAACTCTGCATTCCCATCAACAATGCATGAAGGCTCTTTTTCTCCACATCCTTCCCAACACTTTTTTCTTGTGGTTAATTTAGCCACTCAGAGAGGTGTGAAGTGATAGATATCTCATCATAGTTTTGATTGCCAGTTCCCTGATGATAAGTGATGTTAAGTATCTTTTCATGTTTCTGTTAACTATCTGTATGACTTTGTGGAAATGTCTGTTCATGTCTTGTGCCCATTTTTATTTGGATATTTTTTGATGTTGTGTAAGTTCTTAATATATTTTGGATACTAACCCTTTATCACATATGTCCTCTGCAATTATCTTTTCCCATTCAGTGGGTTATTTTTTTAGTTTTGTTGGTTTCTTCCTTTGCTGTTCAGAAGCTTTTTATCTTGATGAAGACCCAATAATTTATTTTTGCTTTTGTTTGCCTTACCTGAGTAGACCTATATAAAAAATACTGCTACAGCCAATGTCAAAGAAATTACTTGCTGTGCTCTCTTCAAGGATTTTTAAGGTCTCAGGTCTCACATTTAGGTCTTTAATCCATTTAGAAATTATTTTTGAGTATTGTATAAGAAGGTGGCCCAATTTTATCTTTTGCTTGTAGCTGTCTAGTTTTCTCAACACCATTTGTTCAAGAGATTGTCTTTTTCCCATTGCATATTCTTGACTCCTTTATCAAAGAAAGACCATGTAATTGTGGGTTTATTCCTGGACTATTTGGTACCACTGATCTATGTGTCTATTTTCATGCCACTTCTACACTGTTTTGAGCTTTGTAGTATATCTTGAAATCTAAGATTGTGATAACTCCTGTTTTATTCCC
This sequence comes from Mustela nigripes, assembly GCF_022355385.1. Classification (NCBI taxonomy): domain Eukaryota; kingdom Metazoa; phylum Chordata; class Mammalia; order Carnivora; family Mustelidae; genus Mustela; species Mustela nigripes. The sequence goes on from NW_026741744.1 coordinate 2,761, forward strand.
CCGACCCCACCATCCCAAGATTCCTTTGACTATTCAGGGTCTTTGTGATTCAGTACAAATTTTAGGATTATTTGTTCCAGTTCTGTGAAAAATGCTGGTGCTATTCTAATAGAGATTGCATTAAATCTACAGATTACTTCGGGTAGTATGGGCATTTTAACAATATTTTTCCAATCCATGAGCATGGAGTATCTTCCCGTTTGTACCATCTTTAATTTCTTTCATCAGTGTATTATATTTCTCAGAGTACTGGTCTTTTGCCTCCTTGGTTAAGTTTATCCTTAGGTATTTTATTATTTTTGGTGTAATTATAAATGGGATTTTTTTTTAATTTCTCTTCTACTCTATCATTAGTGTACAGGAATGTAATGGATTTCTGTACATCGATTTTTATAATCCTTCAAACTTACTGAATTTGTTTATCAATTTATCAAATTTATCAATTTATTCAGTAGTTTTTTGTTGGAGCCTTTAGAGTTTTCTATATATAGTATCAGGCCATGTGCAAATAGGAAAGTTTTACTTGTTTTTTTTTTTAAGATTTTAATAGACTTTATTTTTAAAGCAGTTTTATATTAACAGAAAAATTGAACAGAAAGTTTAGAGATGCCTTATGGCCTGTCTCCCTCTACTCCCCAAGTTTCCCCTATTTGTGTTAGTGTGATACATTGATTATAATTGAAGAACCAGTATTAATACATAATATTAATACTAACTTAAGGCAGTCATTTAAATTGCACTTTTTTTGTCATGCAGGCAAGGATTTTTTGTTTGTTTTTTAAGATTTAATTTAATTTATTTATTTGTGAAAGAGAGAGAGAGAGCAAGAGAGCACATAAGCAGGAGGAGCAGCAGGCAGAGGGCATGAAGCAGGCTCCCAGTTGAGCAAGGAGCCTGATGGGGGGCCCTGGAATCATGACCTGATCTGAAGGCAGATGCTTAACCAACTGAGCCACTCAGGCTTCCCGGGTTTGTTCTGTTTCGCTTTGTTTTTTAACTTATGAAATGATTGTTGTTTATCCTAATTTTTTCTTAGTAAATTTATATCTTTTCTTTTTTTTTTTAACCTATAACATATTGTTTCAGGGGTACAGGTCTGTGATTCATCAGTCTCATACAAGACACAGCCCTTTACTGGTCTAGATTCCTTCTCTTTTTGTTTTCTGATTGCTCTGGCTAGGACTTCTTGCTCTGTGATGCGTAAAAGTGGTGAGTGGACATCCTTGTCTTGTTCCTGACCTTAGGGGAAAAACTCAGTTTTTCACCACTGAGTATAATGTTAGCTGTGGGTTTTTCATATAAGGCCTTTATTATGTTGAGATATATACCCTCTAAACCTGATTTCTGGAGAGTTTTTATCACATTGTACTTTGTAAAATGCTTTTTCTACATCTATTGAAATCATGTTTTTATCCTTTTTCTTGTTGATATGATGTGTTATATTGGTTGATTTGAGAATATCGAGCCACCCTTCTCAGGAATAAATTTTACTTGATCAGGGTGAATGATTGATTTGCTAATTTTTCTTGGGGATTTTTGCATATACATTCTCTTGCCTGTAGTTCGTTCTCTCTCTCTTTCATGTCCTTATCTGGTTTTGGTATCAGGGTAATTCTGCCCTCATAGAACGAATTTGGAAGCTTTCCTTCTTCTCCTATATTTATTTATTTATTTATTTATTTGTTTATTTATTTATTTGCAATAGTTTGAGAGGAATAGGTACTAACTCTTTAAATGTTTGGTAAAATTCACCTGTAAAGCCCTCTAGTCCTGGGCTTTTGTTTGATTTTTGAGTTTTTTTATTTTGTTTTTGTTTTTGTTTCAAAGATTTATTTATTTATTTGAGAGAGCAAGAGAGAGCATGAGCAGAGGGAGAGGGAGAAGCAGACTCCCCAATGACAAGGAGCCCGATGTGGGACTGCATCCCAGGACCCTGAGATCATGACCTGAGCAGAAGGCAGACCAGCACTAGAGAAGAATGTGTATTCTGTTGCTTTGGGGTGAAATATTCTGAATATATCTGTGATGTCCATCTGGTCCAGTGTGTCAT
>NW_026741745.1:0-4809 GCF_022355385.1 Mustela nigripes
GGGGAGGGTATGTGCTTTGGTGAGTGCTGATTCACAGACCTGTACCCCTGGGGATAAAAATACATGTTTATAAAAAATAAAAAATTTAGAACACAAATGATTTTTACATTATCAAATCCAATAGTCAATAATTAGCTGTTATTACACTCGAACTGTCTGTCAAGAGCTTTTGATACTGTTGAGCATTCCTTGCAAATTTTTTTTTAGAAAAATGATTTTTGAATAAATTTAAAACAGTTGAAAATGTTTACTTTGAAACTTCTTCTAGGTAAGATGTAGTAAACACATGTTTCCTTCTATCACCTTCCAAACTCAAGTATAAAACATGGATAGACTTCATGGAAAGCTGAGAACTTTGAAAAGTAAATGTCAGCAAAAAGGTCAAGGAAGAAAACCAAAATTCAATGTACCAGTGCACCAGGGTTTAATTTATCCCCTTTTCCCCCTCCATTATTCCCTGGCCTTAACTGGATATAACTTGAAACCCAAAAGTGAGTACTGGGGTTCCAGGGATAGAGAGACATGATGAATCCACTAGCTCTGGCTGGGAGAGAGGAAAAAGGAGATTTTCTAAAGCTCAAGAGGGTAAGAAAATCCCCATTTATTTGTTCTTTTCTCTCACTCTTCTCCATTCAGTTGACCCAACCAAGTCAAGTGTATATTCAAACAAAATATCTACATACTCCATAGGATATAAACAAGATCTATAGTATCAATGTATTACTCAAAATGTACAGGACTCAAACCAAAGTATTCAACACATGAAAATCCATGGAAAATCTCAATTTACATGAGAAAAAATAATCAACAGATGCTAATGATGAGATGATAAAGATGTTGGAAATATCTAACAAGAATTTAAAGTAACTATGACAAAAAAAGATGCTCAAATAAATGATTGTGCTCATTTATTTTCTTTCTTAAATTCAATGTATGAATGAAATCATATGGTATTTGTCTTTGACTGGCTTATTTTGCTTAGCATTATACTCTCTAGCTCCAACCATTTCAAGTGGCAAGATTTAAGTCTTTTTTTTTTTTTTGGCTGAATATCTATATCTATATCTATCTATCATTTATCTATCTATCTATCATCTATATCTATAGTATATAACATTTTCTATACCCATTCATCTATTGCTGGACACTTGGGCCACTTCCATAATATGGCTATTATAAATGATGCTGCTATAAACATAGGGGGGTATGCATCCTTTTGAATTAGTGTTTTTTGAGTAAATAGCACTTTTGGGTAAAAAGTAGTGTGATCTCTGGATGGTAGGGTAGATCCTATTTTTAGCTCTTTGAGGAACTTCCATATTGTTTTCTACAGTGGCTACACCAGATTGCATTCTCACCAACAGTGTAAGAGGGTTCCCTTTTCTTTCTTTTTTTTAAGACTTTTTTTTTTTTATTTTTCAGAGAATACAGAAGCATGGAGAGCTGCAAGCAGAACAGGCAGAGCAGGCAGAGGGAGAGCAGGCTCCCTGCTGAGCAAGGATCCTGATGTGGGACTCAATCCCAGGACCCTGGGATCACGAACCCAGCTGAACGCAGACACTTAACCAACTGAGCCACCCAGGCATCCCAGGGTTCCCTTTTATTCACATCCTCATCCATATTTTTTTCTTATATATATTTTTTTATTTTAGCCATTCTGAAAAGTGTGAGGTGCTATCTCATTATAGTTTTGATTTTCATTTCCCTGATGATGAGTGATGTTGAGCATCTTTTCATGTGTCTGTCGACCATCTGACACATACATAGAATTTAAGAAACAAAACAAATGAGCAAGGTAAAAAAAAAAAAAAGAGAGAGAGAGAGACAGACAGACAGACAGACAGATCAAGAAACAGACTCTTAACTATAGAGAACCAACAGGTGGTTACCAAAGGGGAGGTGGATGGAATGGGTGAACAGGTGATGAGATTAAGGAGTGCCCTTGTGTTCAGCATGGATGATGTCTGGGATTGTTGGATCGCTATAACTAATATAACACTGTATGTTAAATCTACTGGAATTAAAATAATAAATGCAATCATGAACACTACTGAATCAAATATTAAAATAAAGTATCAACAGTGAAATAGAACATATAAACCAGAACCAAATGGAAATTTTAGAACCTAACAATATTATAACCAAAAAATCTAAAACTCCTAAGACCCTCTTTCTGAATTTAACAGCAGAATAGATATGACAGAAGAAGTTGGTGACTTTAAGTTAGACCAGTAGAAATTATCCAATCTGAACAGTAAAAAGAAAGAAGATTAAAGAAATGAATAAAGCTTCAGGAGACTGGGGAACAACAAAATATCTCAACTTTATATAGTCAAAGTCTTAGAAGGACTGGAAAAAGATTATGGGCTAAAAGAGTATTCAAAGAAATAATGGTTAAAAATGTCCCTTATTTGGCAAATTATTTGATATAAATATACAAAGAAAAAGCTGAATGTGTTCCAAACAGTAAATCCAAAGAAATCCAAGCTCAGATACATTGTCATCAAACTACTTAATACTAAAGACAAATTGAAAACAAAAATTTAAAACATATATATTTACAGTAATTCAAAAAAATGAAATACTTATGCATGAATATAACAAAACCTGTATGGAATCTGAATGCTAAGAACTACAGAATGCTGATGAAATCACCCACGAAGACTCAAATAAATGGACATACTGTGTTATATATATTAGAAGAATTATAGTACCCTATTTTAGGAATTACTAAAAAGCTAAAGTAATCAAGTCAGTGTTGTATAGGTGAAGGGATAATGGATATACATTGATCTATGGAACCTAGTAAATAGGACAGATATAGACCTCCATGAGTAGGGCCATTTGATTTTTTACAAAGGCACAGAATCTCACTGAAGAGAGGACAGTCTTTTTAACAAATGTTGTTCGAACCTCTAGTCATTAATAAGCATAAAAATGAACCACAACCTACATCACACACTTTATACAAAGACTAACTAAAAATAGATCATATATGTAAATGTAAAGCCTAAAAAGATAAAACTTTTAGAAAAAAAATAGAACATATTTATGAGCTAAAAGTAGGCAAAGAATTCTTTCTTTTTTTTTTTCTGGCAAAGAATTCATAAAATACATACCATATCACAATCTATTTAAGAAAAAAATTGATAAGTTAAACTTTATCAGAATTAAAAACTTTGCTGTATGTATGGTATACTATAGTATATAGTATATGCAAAAGAAAAAAAATATATATATAAAAGAAAATCCCACGCGATAATAGCTTAAAAAAAAAAAAAAACTAAAAACAGCATACTTGTTAAAGGACTTGCTTCCCAATACATGTTTTTAAAGCTCTGAAATTCAACAATAGGGAAACGGCCAAAGTAAAAGATGGAAAAAGAAACTGGACAGACACTTCACCAGAAGTTTTAGCAAATAAGCACATAAAAAGATGTTTAACATCATTAGCTAGCAGACAAATGCAAATTAACACCACAATGTGATATCAATACATAACTATTAGACCAGCTAAAGCAAAAAATAGTTACAATACTAAATTCTGGTGAGGAGACAGAAAAACTGATTAGAGGTTTCAGATGATGAGAGCTCAAACTCCTTTACAGTTTTTCTATCAGTCTTCATTTTATGTTTCACCTATCTGTGATCATTGTCTGAACCTGTTACTTCAACAGGTAACTACAACCAATAAGGTTGTAAAATGGTGATTTTCCACATTTATTCTACAGTTATTAATTTTATTTCTTCTAAAGAACTTCCTTTCTTCAAGTTAGGGCTCTTCAATTGTCCTGAAATAGTTTGTAGAAGAAAAGTAGAATTAAAATACTGAGTTCTTTTTCCTTTAATTGTTCATTGTTGAGTAAGAAGTTGATATTTTATTTACTTCAAATGGTATCTAATGAGGTTTTTCTTTGGAAGTGAGGGGGATCTCTATATCTCTTTCTGTATTCCTAATAATCTCATGATTTTTATATATTCCATGTGTTTCAATTACTTCCAATTAATATTATTTGTTTGATGCCTTTGTGTACTTTTAACATGCTTCCCTTAGTCTTTTCTGTTTTGCTCACTGACACAATTTATCTTATTTATTTCCTGTCTCAAATCTGGAATTAGCTCTTCTCCCCTCTCCTCCAAGAAGTCCTGATACTTTTTATGTAGAATAGTATTTAAAGACCATTTGTGCATCATTTTGTATTTTTTTTAACAGAAGAAAATTTGTATTCTCAATGTTGATTTAAATTAGTTTTATTATACTGTTACTTAAACAAGAGTGAAACTATGTATAGATAAATTCCTTGGGCTTATGGTGTTTACATAATTATAAAGCCAAAACATTAAACAATAAAACTAATATATTCACAGCATTAAAGTTAGGCATTATATTATTTTGCTGAAGCTAAATTACAGTTCACAACATATGACTCCACAATGGCATGTTGAGTGCAGCTTGTCTTGTGTGCTTTGGGATGGCTCTTTTCTTACCACTTCTTTCTAACTACCAATAAACTATATTATGTACAGCACACCTGGTATAGGACCATATAATTTACAAAATCTGACTCCTTCATTTCAAATCAACCTCAACAATTGAAGTGGTACTATCTGGTGACAATGTACTTGCAAATACAAACACAAATATGAGTGTTGATAATGCATAATGGGGTTCAGTTATAAAGTGACCTTCTAAATGACCCAGAATATGCTCATGTTAATTTAGAGTATTTCTTTTTTTTGTTTGTTTTTTTTTATATATATATATAATTTTTTATTTTTTATAAACATATATTTTTATCCCCAGGGGTA
>NW_026741746.1:0-4808 GCF_022355385.1 Mustela nigripes
GATTTTGTGCGCCATTGCTCCGCCGCTTGCCGGGAGCTGGCCCCTCCCCACGGGGTCTATCTTCCCATCGCTTTGGATTCACTTCTCCGCCGGTCCTACCTTTCAAAAAGTGGTTGTTTTTCTGTTTCCAGAATTGCTGTTCTTCTTCTCTTCGATCTGCGGATGGATTTTCAGGTGTTTGCAGTCTTTAGATAAATCTTTAGATAAGCTATCTAGCTGATCTCCGGCTAGCTGAAGTAGTCTCAGCCTGCTACTTCTCCGCCATCTTGACTCCAAGTATTATTATTTTTTAAGATTTATTTATTTGAGGGCAGGGGGCAGAGGGACAGAGAGAATCCTCTATGCTGAGCTGAGCAGGGAGCCCCATGTAGGGCTAGATCACAGGATACGGAGAAGATGACCTTAGCTGAAACCAACAGTCAGCCGACCAAGCAACCAAGTCACCCAGACACCCAGGTAGATGTTACCTCTCATGTGTACACGCCAATTAGACATGCCGGCAGGAAACAGGGGGAGGAACGTGATGATGGTGGGCTCTTCCGTGACTCGTGAAGCACCGGAGGAATAGCCATCTGCAGAGCTGAGTCATGAAGTCATCTTGTTCACTAGGAGTTTTTGGCCTGTTATTCTCAAAAGAGTAAAATGTGTATGTCCTCAATTTTCAGAGGCATATTAATATGGCTCTGTCCGTATTCATGTTATAAAGCTGGTACAAACTAGTAAAATTCAATAATGGAAAAACAAAAGAATGAATTTGACCTATTATATATTAAATCTTATACAAGAAAAACAGAAACATATTTTTAGTTCTCGTGAGACACATAGAAATATTCACCACATATCAGACCACTAAGCAATATATATGCCTGTGCTCATGTATCCCATCAATCACTACACCAGAAAATTAAAAAATAAAATACTAATTACAATAATATAAGGTCCATTACATATACATGTGCATACACAAAAACACACACACATTCTACTTATTTAATCAGTTAAAAATACATAGAATATGGAGTCCCTGGGTGGCTCAATCATTTGGGTGTGTGTCTTTGGCTCAGTTTGTGGTCCCGGGATCCTGGGATGACACCCCAAGTCAGGCTTCTTGCTCGTCCAGGACTCTGCTTCTTCTCCCCCTCCCTCTCCCTCTCCTTCTGCCCCTCCCACCACACCCCCAACCCTCCCCCCCACAGTTTCACACACGCTTGAAAACACACACTCTCTCTCTCTCAAATAAATATTTAAAAAATATGTAGCATGTATTTTTATTTTTTTATTTTAATTCTTATATCTTAGGGGTGCCTGGGTGGCTTACTTGGTTAAGCATTACACTCTTGATTTCAGCTCAGGTCATGATCTCATGGTCATGGGATGGAGCCCCACGTCAGACTCTGTCAGACTCTGTGCTCAACAGGAGTCTGCTTGAGATTCTCTCCCTCTTTAGGTCCCTCTTCTTCTGGTGTGCTCAATAAATAAATAATCTAAATAAATAATAAATAAATGTTGATACTTTCATATTCTTAATATTGTGAAACTATTTGATAATTTCTCATTGAGAATGTACTCATTAGGTGTATCTGTTAGAGTCTGTGTACCCAATATGGCAGGGTGCGGTGTTCCCCCACACGACACTAAGCAATTCAGACATGATCCACCCAGAGATAGCACTGGATTGCAGAGGGTAAAGGGTTGGTCCTACAGGATGGCCTCCTGAACCATGTGTCCCACCCCAATATCCATTCCCCCCGCCCTCATCCCACCATGGCCTCACTTCAGATGCCAGCCACCAGCCCGAGGCTGCCACCTCTTCTTCGCACTGACCTGCCACAGTTTGGTGGTGCCAACAGCTTCCTCCTCAGGTTCAATTAACTTGCTAGAGTGACTCACAGAACTCAGAGAAACAATGACATACGAGTTTTTTTAAAGGACATGAATGAACAGCTGGATGAAGAGATACCTAGAGCAAGACAGCAAACAAAGGAGCTTTTATCCTTTGGCACATGAAGCTGTGCCAAAACCTTTCCAGAAACCGGGTTTTCAGGGTTTTTTGGCGGTTTCATTACATAGTCCTGATTGACAAAGACACCGGCCACTGACTGATTCCACCTCCAGCCTTTCTCTCCTCCCCGGAAGTCAAGGGGTGGGACTAAAATTCCCAAACCTCTAAACACAAGGTTGAATCTCTGGGCAACCCTGCCCTTTGGTGAAGGCCAAAAGTCACCTTCCTTAATGATGAGCCTATGGGGTAGGGTTGGGGGGGGTGGGCGAGGTGGGAAGGATGTTTGGGTGTCTCAGTCATTGAGCAACTGCATTTGGTTTAGTTCACAATCCCAGGATCCTGGATTGAGCCCGGCATTGGGCTCCCTGATAGGTAGGAAGCCTGCTTCTCCTTCTCCCATTCCCCCTGCTTCTGTTCCCTCTCTCGCAGTGTCTCTCTCTGTCAAATAAACAAAACCTTAAAAAAATAATAATAATGAGCCTCTCATTTCAATTCTATGACTCTGAAGCATTTTTAGGAACTGCAGATGAAAACCAAATATATCTGAAATAAATTTTGGTTACCTGAATGACCAAATACATATTTTGTATATATCATGGTATCACAGGAGAGAATACTCAGAGATGTTTAAAACACAACTATGCTACATCTAATTACTGGAAATGAGAAAATTAGTAAACTGGACCTGAAATGGGACTTTTGCGGGACTGGAAAGGAATCAAGCTTTCTGAAAGATAGCATTTTGGAAAGAAGAAAAACCACTGAGTCACCAAGCCTACAAGTTTTGGAAAGACTCTGGTTTCCCTCCCTCCTTTCTGGCATTGAAGCAAAATGAAGAAACTTTTTTTTTTTAAGGGTAAAGGAAGGGTACCTGGGTGGTTTGATCATTAAGCATCTGCCTTTGGCTCAAGTCATGATCCAAGATCCCAGCTCCCTGCTCAGCAGGAAGCCTGCTTCTCCCTCTCCCAGTCCCCTTAATTCTTCTACCTCTCTCACTGTGTCTTTCTCTGTCAAATAAATTTAAAAAAAGAAAAAGAAAAAGAAAGAAAGAAAGAATGAATGAAAGGAAGAAAGAAAAAGGAAAAGAGTTTATTTGAGCTCAAGTTAGGACAGTTGCCCCAGACACACAATCTTCAAAAAGTAGACATGATCCAGGAAAGGAACATTTAGTGCAAGGCTATGTGCTTTTTTTGTATGTGAAGAGTTAAAAATCATCATGACAAAAGACATTCTGGAAAGCTAAGGACTTGACCTTCTTTTAGTATCTGCAAGGCTGCATGATTTTAATCTTTCAGAAACCAGGGAGGCTTTTTTTTTTTCCCCTTTATCTTTTTGCTTGCTCCTTTTTTTTGTTTTGTTTTGTTTTTCATTTTTGTGTTTTTCATTTGTTTTTGTTGTCATTTTGTTTTGTTTTTTGATGCTCCAGGTTTGTTTGTTTGTTTTTAATTTAAATTCAATTAGCCAACATATAGTACATCATTAATTTTTGATGTACGGCTCAATGATTCATTGAGCTGTGTATAACAAACAGTGTTCATCACATCACATGCCCTCCTTAATATCCATCACCCAGTTACCTTATCCCCCCAACCACCCCCGCTCCAGCAACCCTCAGCTGCTTTCTTATAATTAAGAGTCTCTCATGGTTTTTCTCCCTCTCTGATGACTTCCCATTCAAATTTCCCTCTCTTCCCCTATAGTTTCTGGGCTATGTCTTATATTCCCTATATGAGTGAAACTATATGACAATTGTCTTTCTCTGATTGACTTATTTTACTTAACATAAGACCCTCCAGTTTTGTTTTTAACAAAGCAGATGTACAATGTATACGCAAGGCAGAAATAAAGCCCACACTCTTAGGTTTTGTCAAGTCATTATGTCCTTGAAATGTTGAAGTGTAGCTACCCTGGTGCACAAGGACGACAAGACACCCCAGTTCGGATGCATCTTCTCTCTATTTCCGCAAGTCTACACACTTATATACGTTTACATGACCAATCCGCGAGCAGGGTACAGGAGCAAGCAAATCAAGCTGTGCACCTAAACGAACAACTTCGCTAGCAACCAATGCTGTTTACTTCCTCTTTGGGCGTTCCGCTTAGTCTCACGAGGCAATCCTAACCTGGCAACTAGCCAGGCGCCATCTTTTAATGGTGGAGGCCGCCCTGGCCAGGGGCCTGCCTCCGACACCTAGGAGGCCAGGAGCAGGGCCCATAAGCACTAAAAGTTGAAAAATTCCTTTATTTTATCACTGGAAATCCTAAAAAGACTCTGTCCACCAAACAGGTAACCCTCTCCTCTGTCCCCACCCTCCCCACACCTGGTATTAACCCACACCACATCCTTTGGGGTAATCCTCAAAGATGCCCCCTTACCTGGAGGTAGAAAAGTAGACTTAGGCCAGCACTCAGAATTCCCTATTCTCTCAATTGTCTACAGCTCCTGATGCAGACATAATAACCACAATAGAACAAACTTTCTTTCTTTCTTTCTTTCTTTCTTTCTTTCTTTCTTTCTTTTTTAAAGTAATCCCTAACCCAAGGTTGGGGCTTAAACCCATGACATCAGGATCAACCGGTAGACGCTGTCCTGACTGAGCCAGCCAAGTTCCCCAGCTTCTACATTTCTCTATGGACCTTATTCGATCACACACTGGAAGAGATGTTCTGGTTACCTGTAGACCACAGGTTGTACTCAAGCCATCTGCAGAGGAAACAAACTCAGCACATGACTGAATCTGCCTCAAGACATCCTATATGTGGGGCACCTGGGTGGCTCAGTGGGTTAAGCCTCTGTCTTTGGCTC
>NW_026741747.1:0-4808 GCF_022355385.1 Mustela nigripes
TACCCTACTTCTAACTCTAACCCTAAACCCAATCCCAAACCCACCACCAAAACCTAACTGTGACACTGAACCGAACATTGACCCTATACCAAAGCCTGACCCTCAACCTGACCCTGGCCCTGACGTTTACCTGACCCTGACTCTGACCGTAATCCTAACCTTGACACTAACCCTGACCACTACATAACCCTGTTCCTGACCCGAATGTGGACTTTAAGCCAATACCTGATCCTGACCGTAAACCTGACACAGGTCCTAGTCTTCACACTGGCCCCGACCCAGGCTAAGACCAAAACCCTAAGCCTGACCCTAACAGTGACCCTTACCCTGAACCTAACCCTAACCCTGACACTGAATGGGAGCCTGACCCTATCTCTAACCCTAAACATAAGCCTGACCCTGACACTAACATGGGCCCGACCCGAAACCTAACGCTGAACCTAACCCTAAAACTAACCCCTAACATTATTCATGACACTGACCCTAACCCGGTCTAACCCTCACCTGCAACCTACCTCTAACCCTAACCTAATCACATTTTAACAATAATCCTGACCCTCTCCCTGACCCTGATCATAACCCTAAGTCTGAATTTTGCCTATGTCAGAACTTAACCTTAAACCATACCCTGCCTTGACCTTAATACTGACCCTAACCCTGACTGTAAGCCTAACTCTGACCCAATCCGTGATCCTGAACAGAATAGTAACCGTAAAGCTAACCCTGATCCTGAACCTACTCATGAAACAGAACCTAAACATAAAGCTGACCTTACCATAACCATGAACCTAACCCTGACCCTGACCCTAACCCTGACACTAAACCTGTCCAAACCTAACCATGACCCTGACATGAACCTTGCCCCCACACCAAAACGTGAACCTGACCCTAAATCTGACCATGACCCTGCCTGGACCTAAACCTAACCGTCAGCCTAACACTGAACCTGACCCTGACTGTGACCATAACGCTAACCCTGACCCTACTGTGATCCTGATCCTAAACCTAACCATGAGCCTAACCCTTACCCTGACCCCTACCCTAAGCATTACACTAACCCTGACCGTAAACACGTCTAACCCTAACCCTGACCATACATCTTTCTTAGCTCTAACCCTAACACTAAACTGGTCTAAACCCAGCTCTGTTCCCTACAGCGGGGACAACAGCTGCACCCAGGCCTCCCAGGGTCTGGGAGGAGGATGTATGGGGGGTCACTGGATGGGCACTGCATTGAGTGGAGTGTGAGCCTTGAGCAGCTTGGGGACCGGCGGCTCAGGGAGCTCTGGTGGAGCAGGAAGTTCAGTAAGGAGCACCGAGGCAGTGGTGACCTCACTTCCCTGATGACATAGCCCAACGGAATTGGAACCCACATATCACGGCACCCCATAACAGAGAAAAACCCCTGTGCCGCTCATTTCTAGGCACATCCAAAAGGAAGCGACATGTTCTGCTGTACTGAAGCCGAGAGGATGCAGGGAGAAGTGAGCTAGCAAGCCAGAAACGTACACACCCTGGCAGGTCATATCATGATTCCCCAACGCCTAAGGCCCTTTGGATAATAAAATAAAGAGTGACACCAGTGGGCGCAGAGTCAGAGAGTCCCACACCTTCTGATCTATGGGTGTAGCCTTAGGTCTCCTCCCTGTCTGTGTGTGTATGTGTGTGTGTGTGTGTGTGTGTGAGTGCCTCTGGGTGTCTGTGTGTCTGTGTGTAACGTGGACCTGGCCACGCCATTGTGGGTGGAGATGCCCCAAGCAAGATGAGGCTGATGAGGGTTTAGATGTTTGGTGGGTAAGTCATGTTCACAACCCAGTTTCAGGCTGCTTAAGTGGGATCGGTAGTAGGGTCTACACCTTTCTGCCCAGGGTTTATCCTGAGACCCTGAATGGATGGGTCCATGATGCAGGAGCGGGGCTAACCCTAACAGTAACCACTAACCCTGTCGTGACACTGACTGTGAGCCTTCCAAACACTCACCCAAGCCCTGAACATGACTCTGACCCTGAACCTGAATGTGATCCTGACCTGAACCCAAAACCTAAACCTAAGCCTGACACTGACCCTGATGTGGACCCTGAACCTAAACCTAACTCTGACATTACCGTAACCATGACTCAAACCTAACCAGGACCCTGACCCGGACCCTAATCCTAAACCTGACGCTGACCTAACCCGGACACTAACCCTACCCCTGACCGTGACAGTGTGCTTGACCCTAACCCTAAACCTAATGGTAACTCTAACCATGACCCTAATAGGGACCCTGAACCTAAACATCATGCTGACCCTGAACTTAACACTAACCCCTAACCTAAACCAAACCCTAACCCTGACCATACTCTGTCTATCCCTAATCCTAACCATAACCCTACTTCTAAATCTAACCCTAACCCCAATCAGAAACCCTACCGCCAAAACCTAACTGTGACACTGAACCGAACATTGACCCGATACCAAAGCCTGACCCTAAACCAGACCCTGGCCCTGACCTTTACCTGACCCTGACCCTGACCCTAATCCTAATCATGACACTAACACTGACCACTACATAACCCTGTCCCTGACCCGAATGTGGACTTTAAACCAATACCTGAACCTGACCCTAAACCGGACACTGGCGCTAAACTTCACCCTGACCCTGACCCAGACCATGATGATAACCTAACCCTGACCCTTACAGTGACCCCGACAATCAATTGAACACTAAACCTGAGACTGACTGTGAGACTGAACCCTACTCAAACCCTAAATGTAACCCTGACCCAGACACTAACATTGGCCCTCCCCCGAATCCTATCTCTGAACCTAACCCTAACACTAACACCTAGCCCTTCCACGGACCCTGACCCTAACAAGTTCTAAACCTAACCATCAACCTAACGCTAAACGTAAAACTAACCCTAAACTTTAACAATAACCCTGACCCTATACCTGACTAAGATCATAACCCTAACCCTTATCTTTGCCTATACCAGACGCTGACCCTAATCCGGACCCTGAGCTTTGCCTATACCAGACCGAGACCCTAAACCTGAACCAGGCCCTGACCCTAAACCCAACCATGACCCTAACAATGACCACTATATAAGCCTGTCCCTTACCCGAATGTGGACTTTAAACCAATACCTGAATCTGACCTAGAACTGACACTGGCCCTAGACTTCAACCTGACACTGACCGAGATAAAAAACATAAACTTAACCCTGACCCTAACAGTGACCCCGACACTGACCTGAACACTAAACCTGACCCGGACTGTGAGCCTGACCCTAACTCTAACCCTAAATGTAACCCAGACCCTGGCACTAACACGGGCTGTACCCAGAATCCTATCACTAAACCTCACCCTAACACTAACCCCTAACCCTACCACGGACCCTGACCCTAACAAGGTCTAACCCTAAGAGTCAACATAACGCTAACCCTAACACTAACTCTAAACTTTAACAATAACCCTGACCCTATACCTGACTATGATCATAACCCTACCCCTGAACTTTGCCTATACCAGACCGTGACCCTAAACCTGACCCTGGCCCTGACCCTAAAACTAAACATGACCCTAAGAATGACCACTACATAACCCTGTCCCAGACCTGAATGTGGACTTTAAACCAATTCCTGATCTTGACCGTAAACCTGACACTGGACCTAGACTTCACCCTGACCCTGTCCCAGATAAAGACGATAATCCTAACCCTGACCCTAACAGTGACCCGGACCCTGACCCTAACATTAACCCTGACACTGAATGGGAGCATGACCCTAACACTAACCCTAAATGTAACCCTGACCCTGACACTAACACGGGCCCTGACCTGAAACATAATGCTGAACCTAACCCTAAAACTAACCCCTAACATTATCCCTGACACTGACCCTAACTCGGGTCTAACCCTAACCCTCAACCAACCTCTAACCCTAACCCTAACCCCACTTTAACAATAAACCGGACCCTCTCCCTAACCCTGATCATAACCCTAACTCTGAACTTTGCCTATGTCAGACCTTAACCTTACCTGACCTTGGCCTTGACCTTAGCACTGACCCTAACCCTGACTGTAAACGTAACTCCTACCCAATCAGTGATTCTGAACAGAATCGTAACCCTAAAGGTAACCCTGATCCTGAACCTACTCATAAAACTGAACCTAAACATAAGGCTGACCTAACCCTAACCATGACACTAAAACTGTCCCAAACCTAACCCTGACCCTGACATGAACCTTGCCCCCAAACCAAAACTTGAACCTGACCCTAAACCTGACCATGACCCTGAACCTGACCCTAAAACGAACCGTCAACCTAACACTGACCCTGACCCTGACTCTGAGCGGAACGCTAATCCTGATCCTACTGTGAGCCTGACCCTAAACTTAACCATGAACCTAACCCTAACCCTGATGCCTACACTAAGCCTTAGGCTAACCCTGACCACAACGACGTCTAACCTTAACCCTGACCCTAAGTATTTCTTAACCCTAACACTAACACTAACGTAGTCTAATCCCAGTTCTGTTCCCTCCAGCGGGGATAACAGCTGCACCCAGGCCTCCTAGGGGCAGGTGGGAGGCTGTATGGGTGTCATTTGGAGGGGCACTGCATTGAGTGGATTGTGAGCCATGAGCAGCTTGGGGACCGGCGGCTCAGGGAGCTCTGGTGCAGCAGGAAGTTTGGTAAGGAGCCCCCAGGCAGTGGTGAACTCACTTCCCAGATGACAGAGCCCAACGGAATTGGAACCCACGTATCCAGGCACCCCAATACAGAGAAAACCCCCCTGCCCAGCTCATTTCTAGGCACATCCT
>NW_026741748.1:0-4806 GCF_022355385.1 Mustela nigripes
AAGATGTGGTCCATATACACTATGGACCACATCTTCCTTATCTATTCATCTGTTGAAGGGCATCTTGGTTTTTTCCATAGTTTGGCGACTGTGGCCATTGTTGCTATAAACATTGGGGTACAGATGGCCCTTCTTTTCACGACATCTGTATCTTTGGGGGTAAATACCCAGGAGTGCAATTGCAGGGTCATATTTTTAATTTCTTGAGGAATCTCCACACTGTTCTCCAAAGAGGCTGCACCAACATGCATTCCCATTAACAGTGTAAGAGGGTTCCCCTTTCTCCACATCCTCTCCAACACATGTTGTTTCCTGTTTTGTTAATTTTGGCCATTCTAACTGGTGTAAGTTGATATCTCAATGTGGTTTTAATTTGAATCTCCCTGATGGCTAGTGATGATGAACATTTTTTCATGTGTCTGATAGCCATTTGTATGTCTTGTTTGGAGAATTCTCAGGGATTTCTGATTCACCTCTAGCTTCACATGGAGTTAAAACTGAAAGCGATTTCTCCTTTTATTCCTGTGGTTGTACACAAGACATAAGTTATTTCTAGGAGTTAATAGGGAAAATCATTTTCCTGTCATGGTAGGCTTATTTTTCCCAGAAATCGAAAAGTTACCATTTTTTATATTTCCTTTGAGATAGGGTGGCCCTTTCTATGGTTAATGTAGCTGCAGAGAAAGTTGGCTGGGTGCCTCTGGCTCTTGCAGTTCTTCTTGATCCTAAAAGGGAAATCTTGAGGCTCCCATTGTATAGATAAGGAGGTGGAGGCAGAGACAGGTAAGGAATGCTGTGTGAGATGGAGAAGCATTAGGGACAGAGATGGAGTGTGTGTGTATGTCCTGTCATATCGCTCTCATTTCTGGTGGGCACACATAGTACCCCTTATCTAGCCTAGAGAACTCTGCTCCAGGTCTGCTGGGAGACATTTTTATCTTTGTGAACTTTCAAATCCAGGTAGTTTCTTTCCTGAGAGGGAGGGAGAGTGCCAACTTTCTAATTATGATAAGAACATCGTTTCTCTTTCTAAAGGAAGTTTAGACATTGGGTTCCTGGTAGGTAATGTGTCTCTTCCCAGTCTCTGTCCCCTTGAAATGGTTAGGGTTAGGAGAAAAGGGTGTGACTTTGACACTTTTATGGGCCACAGGTTTATGCAGACCCTTACTGCTTTGCAGTCATGTAATGCTGGCTGTGAGTTAGGGAAGAGACTGTGTACCTCTCTGTGTACCTGGTGAATGAAGATTGAGGAGAGATGGAAGGGCCAAGCAAGGAGTTTGTATTGAATCTAGGAGTTCTTAACTGTGGTAGCTCCAGATAGCCAAAGGAGAAACTTTGATAGACACCTGAAATAACAGATGAGTACAGACTACTTGTACCAGCCAAGTGATGCTGGAATGTTTTTTGACCTGCCTGCTCCCTCCATTTCCAATTCTGTAACTGCCAATGGTCATACCTATTTTCTATGATTAACATGACTGCAAGAAGGTTTGTAGTGTCCCTCCTCACAACTGGTAGATGCCATGCCCTTTTCCTCAAAATTCACCATCACAGACTCAGATAGCAAAACTGTCCTTCCTTAGGGGTGGGAAGGGGAAGATGAGTTGGCTTGTGGCCAGTTGGGCCACATGTTTTGGCAGTAGGTAAGAAAGGAAACATATACTCAGGAGGTAGCCCATGTAATCTGTGAACAGAGGGTCAGGGGCTGCAGCTAGAGCCAGTGCAACAGGGAGGAATATACTTGTGGTTTTCATGGCAGCAGCTCTAATTGCATGACCAGAGAAATCCAGAGAGAAAATCTATACCTATATGCAGATCTCTCTTATCTCTATATACCTGTACCATCTATCTCTATCTCTGTCTCTAACTATCTAGTATCTATCTCTGTCTCTATATCCATACTTATGTTTATATCTATACTATATTTAATAGACAGAAAGGCAGATATGCTGGTGGGACCACACTTAAGAGAGTACATGACACCATTGTCAGTTCACATGGTGGAGCATGATTCACACGAGGGCCTGGTTGGGCGGGGTAGGACAACTCAGTGCCCATCTGCACAGGTTTTGTGGGAACTTGCTCTGTTACCCAGCTCCACATGGCAGTGATCCAGAGCATAGCACCCTCTGGGGATCTTGCCCATCTTGCCATGTGGTTCAAGCCCACTGGAAGGTTTGTACCTCTGAGTTAATGAAGGTACTATAGAACCTTCTGTCACCACCCCTCACCCCTGAAAATGTGTCAGGCTCCCACAGATGTTATCTTGGTGAATAGGATACTGCCAAGTGCCTTCCAGGGTCCCTGTGAACATGAAAGGATATAGTAATAATGTTCAGCAGGAGTCACGTTATTGCAAGAACATGTTAATCTCAATGCTACCATGAGCAGGAATTTGTGTAGTAGGAGGAAAGTTGAATTAAAAGATTTGAGCAAGTAACACCTGTGGAAATGCATGGTCAGTACCCTGGAAGTTACATGTTGTTTCTCCAGTGATTTTCCCAACATCTCACCTAATGCTCATGGTGGGACTGGGAGCGTTTTCTGCATCATATTGAGAAGATATTTAATCAAGTATTTTATAAAAGGATTATGCTATATATATATATTTAACGCTTTTATTCACTTATGTGAGAGAGAGCAAGAGAGAGAGCAAGCATGAGTAGGGAGAAGGGGCAGAGGGAGAGGGAGACACGGACTCCCCACTGAGCAAGGAGTCCAATGCGGGGCTTGATCCTAGGACCGGGAGCTGAAGACAGACCTTAATGGACTGAACCATACAGGCACCCTATGTACTATATTTTAAATTTATTGTGTTTATTTTTTTACAAAAATTTTGAATGTTATAATCCCAAATCTGTACAATCTTCCTTATAATGCATTACCTTATAATCTTTGAATTTCAAGATGTTATATTTTTCATCTTGAGAAATTTGTAGTGATTTGAGTCACGTAGGATGATGGACACATTGCAGGAAACAGAAGAGAGTAAAACCCAGTAAATGAATTCTGTTTTCCTCTCTCACAGCACAGGATATCAGACAAGATTCTGCTCACCAAATGCCTGATGGTGTTGGGATTTGTTATCTTCATGTTCTTTCTCAATTCCTTTGTCTCTGGTGTTCATCTTGATCTTGGTGAGTCTAATTTTTTGTTACATTTTGCTGATAGGTTCTGCATGCTATCTCAGTCTGCAAGGGGAGATTTCAAAGCTTGTTCCTAGACATTGGTGAGGAGGGCTGATGTGGAGTGTGGCCAACCTTTGATGGAAAGAAGGAAACCTTTATCTACTACCTCTCTTTTTGTTTTCTGGAAGAAAGGGAGAGGGGAAAAGAGAGGGAGAAAGGGAGAGAGAGGTGCATTTCCAGCTCTTAGTGTCTCAGTGCATGGTCCTCAGCCCTTCTAGGGTTTAATGTTAGAAGAAACAGAGTGGTTATTATAATCTCTCTCAAATTTGATAACCAGATCTTTAAAATGTTGCTTAAGAAGAACCCCCAGAAAAAACAGGAGGTCCCATCAGCAAGGCCACAATCTTGCAGTTTGTGCAACTTGACATGAGGATTAAATGAAGAACTGAAAAGGCCAGAGGAGTGAAAGAGATCTACAAAACTTCTTTCCCCTATGGTGCATCCATTTTCCCCACAGAGAACCCTTTCTCCTGCCCTCTCCCATACGTTTCCTTTCTCTTACTTTCTCGTTGCTATGGCTCTCACTTTCCACTTTCTCAAGCCCTTTGTTGAGGTTGCATAGCTTGTTCCCACCTGAGACATGCCTGTCTTGCAGATTGAGCTCACCACATATCTTGTTAACTCCAGCATCCTTCCACTCTTCATCAGTATTTTCCACATTCCTTAGGTTTTTATCACCTATTTAACCATTATTCTATTGATGTTATTACTTAAAACAAAACCCAAACCACTTCCAAAATGAACCTCACATGAACTTATAGATTTATGAGAAAGATAAATTTAAAATCCTTTCCAGGAATATTTTCTTTATAACCAAAAGTTTCATTGTTTTCCTTCAAAAGGAAGCTCTGTTAAGATAATTTGGGGTGCCAGGTGGCTTATTTGGTTAAGCCTCTGCCTTCTGCTCAGGTCATGATCTCGGGGTCCTGGGATCAAGCCCCACATTGGGCTCCCTGCTTAAGCAGGAAGCCTGCTACCCTCTCTCTCTCTGCCTGCTGCTCTGCCTACTTGTGATATCTCTCTGTCAAATAAATAAATAAAACCTTTTTAAAAAAGATAATTTAAATATCTTTTTATAAAAAATTTGATTTACTACAGCATTTGAAGACTATAATTTCTATAGAAAGCAAAGCCTCTTAACTTTGTAAAATAGATGGCTAACGTGAGCAAGTTTCAGTTATTCACACCATGGCATTGCTCCTTTGGATCTAGGCTACCATCAGAAATCTTTAGACTGTAGATTAATTTCCCTTTTCTGTCTCATGTAGAAAAAGATATTGCTAGAGTCTTATATATAGTACATGATATACATGCTTTTGACTGGGTGTCCAAATTTATATCATGTATTTTGAACCTCTCAGAATTTATTTCCTTAAATAATCTCAAGTCCAATATCCCTGGCAGCGTGGACTGGGTTCTTTTTTTTTTTTTAAATTTTTTATTTTTTATAAACATATATTTTTATCCCCAAGGGTACAGGTCTGTGAATCACCAGGTTTACACACTTCACAGCACTCACCAAAGCACATACCCTCCCCAATGTCCATAATCCCACCTCCCCTTCTCTGAACCCCCCTCCCCCCAGCAACCCTCAGTTTGTTTTGTGAGATTAAGAGTC
>NW_026741749.1:0-4806 GCF_022355385.1 Mustela nigripes
TTTTTTTTTAAGATTTTATTTTTAAGTAATCTCTATACCCAACATGGACCTTGAACTCTCCACCCCAAGATCTAGAGTCACATGCTTTTCTGATGGAGCCAGCCAGGTACCCCTCTTTAGTCTCTTTTAATCTAAAAAGCCTCCTTACTTTTTTTTTTCTTTTGTCTTCAAGACATTTGCAGAGTTCTGGCTAGTTGTCTTTTGCCTTGTAGAATGTCTCACAATCTGAATTTGTCTGATTATGGCCTCATCACTAGATTCAGGTTAAAAAGTTTTGGCAAGGTGGGATGCCTGGGTGGCTCAGTTGGTTAAGCAGCTGCCTTCGGCTCGGGTCATGATCCCAGGGTCCTGGGATCGGGCTCCTTGCTCGGCAGGGAGCCTGCTTCTCCCTCTGCCTCTGCCTTCCACTCTGTCTGCCTTGCTCACTCTCTCTCTCTGACAAATAAATAAATAAAATCTTAAAAAAAACGTTTTGGCAAAAATATGCCATGGAGATATATACTTCCCATTACATCACACCTAGAGGTCCATAGTTCCAGTTTGTTTCACTATTTGTATGATGCTAAATTTGATAATTTGGTTAAGGTGATTCCCCCCAGATCCTTCCACTGTACAGGTTCTATTATAGGCAGAATTTTGGCCCCCCACAACCTCCTGTCCTGTCCCAGTGAATGTGTTACATTACATGGCAAAAAGGACTTTGCAGTCATAATTAAAGTTCCTAATTATTAAAATAGGGAGGTTGTCTTGGATTATCTCAGTGGACCCTTCGTAATCACATGAGCCCTTAAAAGTAGATTTATTTATTCAAAGCAGGAGGATTTGATGCATTGTGGCATAGAGATGGAGAAGACCACATGTTAAGGAAATGTGGACTTCAGTCTTAAAACTGTATGGAACTAAATTCTGCCAACAACTTGAATGAGCTTGGAAGTGGAAGCTTCCCCAGAGTATCTAAAAAGGAATGCAGAAACTTTGATTTTATCCCTGTGAGACCCTGAGCAAAGAAATGCAATGCTGTGCTGGACTTATGACTTATATAGTATGGAGTAATAAATTTGTGTTGTTTCAAGCCAATAAATTTGTAGTAATTTGTTACAGCAGAAATAAAAAATTAATACAGGACCTTTCCCTGTGAAAGTAGTATGTAATTTGTGGGGTGGTACTTTGAGATTATGTGAATACCCTGTTCCCAACATTTAATGATCATAGATGAATGATCCTGGTCTAAATCAGTTATTACTTTGATCAGTGAAAAATGGTGATTTTCTAATGCTAACATTTCTTGTAGATTTTTTTAAAAAAGATTTTCTTTGTATGTTTGACAGAGAGAGAGAGACAGCGAGAGAGGGAACACAAGCAGGTGGAGTGGGAGAGGGAGAAGCTGGCTTCCCATTGAACAGGGAGCCTGATGCGGGGCTCTATCCCAGAACCTTGGGATCATGACCTGAGCTGAAGGCAGACACTTAATTACTGAGCCACCCACCCTCCTTGTAGATTTACTAGCTGGCATTCTTCTACAGAGAAGAGCTCCCCACCTCTGCCTTTTTAAAGTATCTCTATGAACCTATGAAATCTCTTAAAATTCAATAACAACATTATAATAATTAATTAATTATTAATTAATCATGATTAATTAATAATTAATTCAGTATTAGTCAATACTGTTAATATCCTTATAAAATTAGTGTTGACAACTCTGACCATAAAATTTTAAAAATTGAATATATTCACATTCTGTGACTCCACAAGTCCACTACTATATCTATACCCAACTGGACTGTGTACATGTGTTCAGCAAATAATATATACTAGAACATTCATAGAAGCACTCTCTGTAGTAGCTAAAAACTGTAAGCTAACAAAAGTGAATCAACAAGGTAGAAGGAATGAATTGTGATATATTCCCACAAAGGAATACTACACAGCAAAGAATTAATGATAGGCAATGATGCACAATATGGAGGAACCTCAGGAAGTTAATGTTGAATGAACTTCCTCAGTCTGGTAAAGGGTATCTACAGAAAACACATAGCTACCATCATACTTAATGGTGACAAACTGAATACTTTGCCCTTAGGAACAAGACAAGGATGTTTACTCTCACCATTTCTTTTGAACACTGTACTGGACTAGAAGTTTGAGCTAGAGCAATTAGGCAAGGAAAAGAAATAAAAGGCATCCAGATTGGAAGAGAAGCAGTAAAATTATCTATATTTGCCAATGACATGATATTTTATCCTTTTAAAGATTTTATTGATTTATTTGACAGAGAGTCAGTGAGAGAGGGAACACAAGCAAGGGGAGTGGGAGAGGGAGATGCAGCAGGCTTCCTGCCGAGCAGGGAGCTTGACATGGGGCTTGACCCAGGACCCTGGGATCCTGACCTGAGCTGAAGGCAAACACTTAATGACTGAGCTACCCAGGCCCCCGTGATCTTTTATTTTCTAAATTTTTAAATTAATTCATTAATTTGACAGAGAAAGACAGCGAGAGAGGGAATACAAGCAAGAGGCAGAGAGGGAATACAAGCAGAGGGGAGGGAGAGGGAGAAGCAGGGTTCCTTCTGAGCAGGGAGCCCAATGTGGGGCTCGATCCCAGGACGCTGGGATCATGACCCGAGCTGAAGGCAGACACTTAACGACTGAGCCGCCTGGGCTCCCCGACATGATCTTTTATATAGAAAGTCCTAAGGAAGGGTGCCTGGCTGGCTCAGTCACTGGAGACTACGACTCTTGATATCTGGGTTGTGACCTGAGCGGAAGGCAGGTCATGGTCTCAGGGTCATGGGATTGAGTCCCACATTGGGCTCTCTGCTTAGTGGGGAGCCTCCCTCCCCCTCTCCTTCTGCCTGCCTCTGCCTACTTGTGATCTCTCTCTCTCTCTCACTGTCAAATAAATAAATAAATACATAATCTTAAAAAAAAAAAAAGAGGGCGCCTGGGTGGCTCAGTGGGTTAAGTCGCTGCCTTCGGCTCGGATCATGATCTCAGGGTCCTGGGATCGAGTCCCACATCGGGCTCTCTGCTCAGCGGGAGCCTGCTTCCTCCTCTCTCTCTCTCTGCCTGCCTCTCTGCCTACTCGTGATCTCTCTTTGTCAAATACATAAATAAAATCTTCAAAAAAAAAAAAAAAAGAAGTCCTAAGGAATCCACTTAAAACACTATTAGAAACTAATGAGTGAGGGGGCACCTGGGTGGCTCAGTGGGTTAAAGCCTCTGCTTTCAGCTCAGGTCATGGTCTCAGGGTCCTGGGATGGAGCCCCGCATCGAGCTCTCTGTTCAGCAGGGAGCCTACTGGCTCTCTCTCTCTGCCTGCCTCTCTGCTTACTTGTGATCTCTGTCTGTCAAATAAATAAATAAATAAGATCTTTAAAAAGAAAAAGAAACTAATGAGTGAGTTCAGCAAGGTTGCAGGGTACAAAATCAGTATACAAAGATCAATTACATATCTTTCTTTTTTAAAAAGTAATCTCTATGCCCAATTTATATTCTCTAAGTAATCTCTGTGCTTGAACTCACTACCCTGAGATCAAGAGTTACAGGCTTTACTGACTGAGCCAGCCGGGCACCCCTCAATTATATTTCTCTATAAGGTCAATGAACAAACTGAAATTAAGAAAATAATTATACTTGCAGTAACAGCAAAAAGAATAATATGCTTAGGAATAAATTTATCAAAAGTAGTACAAAACTTACAGTGTAAAAACTACAAAGTACTGTAGACAGAAATTAAAGGAGACCTTAAAAAATGGAAACACGGGGCCCCTGGGTGGCTCAGTGGGTTAAAGCCTCTGCCTTCGGCTTAGGTCATGGTCTCAGGGTTCTGGGCTCGAGCCCCGCATCGGGCTCTCTGCTCAGCAAGGACCCCTCTTCCTTCTCTCTCTCTCTGCCTACTTGTTTTCTGTCTGTCAAATAAATAAATAAATGAAACTCTTTTTAAAAAAATGGAAACACATGTTCATAGATCAGAAGATTTGATATTGTTAAGAGAACAGTATTCCTCAAATTGGTTTATGGATTTAAGGCAATACCTGTCAAAATTCCAGATGTCTTCTTTGCAGAATCAAGCTGATCCTAAATTTCATATGGAAATTCAAGGGACATAGAAAAGCTAAAACAATGTTGAAAAAGAAGAACAAAGTTAAAGGACTCACATTTCCCACTTTCAGAACTTACTACAAAGCTACTAGTAACCAAGACAGCATGGTACTGGCATAAATACAGTCATCTATGTGATTGGAACAGAATTTAATGTCCATAAGTAAATCCTCACATTTGTGGTCAATTGATATTTGACAAGGGTGCAAGACAATTTAGTTGGGGGAAAGAAAAGTCTTTCCAATAAATTGTATTGCTATACTTGATATCCACATACGAAAGAACGGATTTGGAACCCGACCTCACACCTTGTACAAACATTAACTCAAAATGGATCAAAGACCCAAATATAAGAAATAAAACCATAAAACTCTGAGCAGGATACAGGTGTAAATCTTTGTAACCATGGATCAGGCAGTGTTTTGTATTGTTTTGTTTTTACATGTGACAGTTAAAGCAGAAGCAATCAAACGAAAAATAAATTGAACTTCATCAAAATGAAAAACGTTTGTGCATCAAAAGACACTATAAAGAAAGTGAAAATATAGCCCATAGAATGGAAAAAAATATTAGCAAGGAGTGCCTGGCTGCTCAGTTGGTGGAGCACTTGACTCTTGATCTCAGGGTATGAGTTGAGCCCCATGATGGACATAGAGCTTAATTAAAAAAAAAAATCGTATCTTTTTATAAGGTGTGTTTTTTTTTT
>NW_026741750.1:0-4805 GCF_022355385.1 Mustela nigripes
GCAGGGAGAGATGGCCCACCACCTGCCCACAGCCCATGTCTGCCCAAGGACTGAGATGACCTACCCAGGGAAGTGTTTCAAGGAACACAACACCCTCTGTTTCCTTAAGTGTTTCAGAGGTTGAATGGAGACGGGAGCACAGGAAAATGTGCAGGTGCCCTCAGCTTTGCAGGTCAGCCCTGGAAAACTTCCAGGGGGGTGGTCACTCACACACCGGATCCCTGCCAGTGCTCATCCTGAGGCTTGCAGGGAATGGACAGGGTAGGGGTGTGTTTAGGGCCCTCGGCAGGCCTGAGGAACGTTTGCTGTTTGGGCATGCCGGCGAGGTGGGTTTGTGAGAGGAACTGTGAGTCCCTGGCCCTGCTCCCAAGAGGCTGTGTGCTATGGCTCGACACCAGCTAGTGAGAGGTAGAGTGGACCCGGGGCAGCAAGTGTGTGAAGCAGGTCCAGCAGCCCCTTCTCACAGGCCTGGGGGACCGTGGCCCATGAAAGGGGTTCTCCAGGACAGCTGCATGGGGGCATCCCACCCTTAGGAACACATCCACAGGTCAGACTCGGCCAGGGTGTGAAGGCTTGCAGAAGCTATGATTTACAGGAACCTGTGTAGTGAACCCAGGGGAAGTACGCTTTCCCTTCTGCAGCTCTGGGCATCCCCTTGAAGGTACAGCAGCCTGGAGAGAACCAGGATGGTTTGGTAGTGGAGGTTATGAGGGAGAGAATTTAGACCTGTCTTCCACCTCCTGGCTCATACCAGAATGTAGTATCCCGGTTCTCTTGCCTAGGAGAGTGTGGTTAGGGCCACCAAGTCCTGAGCATGACCAGGTCTGGGCCCATGCCAAGAAAGATGCAGAATCTCTTGTGCACCATTCCCGAGAAGCCATGAGCAAAAGAGACCAAGCTCTGACAGGTGGCAGCAGCCAAGGGAGGCATGAGCAGCGTTGATGGGAAAGATCCTTCAAGTAGCCACGCAAGGAGTCGAGTGGTGATGACAAACCCAGCCTACCCTAAAGGCCTGTGGACACCTTGACTGTTCTTTTCTTTCAGAAACTGTGACATGAGCAAATCATGCCTGTGCCAGAGCATCCCTTTCATTGGTGGTTTTTGACCCACCTTCTTCATTCTCTGGAGCGGCAGGGGCAACCCCATCTTCCCGGGAGCCCTGTCCCAGTGTTCCCTTTCTCGGTGCCTTTCCCTACCTGAAGAGACTGTGTCCTCATTGGTGGAGTCGTCAATGCTCTCTACACACAGATCTGTAGGAACTGAAAGAGGAACAATGCCGTTAGGAGAGAAACCGCCTCACCCTTTCATCCCAGGTGCATAGAGATGTCTCTGGGCCATGCAGCATCTGCCTGACCCTTCTGCTGTGCTGTCAGAGGTTCACGGGGCTGGTGGAGCCGGAGCCCTTGGAGGAGACAGGGATTGGAGTTTCATGCCTTCTAATGAGACCAAGATGCTGCAGCAGTCACCTCAGTGTCAGTTCTGCATGCCCATAACTGCTGTCCCCTCCCAGTGCAACCATCAGAAACTCCAGTTGTTATACGACTCTTGACATGTGGCTAGTGGGAGTGAGCAACTGGACGTTTCCATTCCCTTGATGATTTCCGTATACTGCGCTGAGATAATAAATGACTGTGTACAATGGATACTATACAGATTATTTCCTGGATCGCTCAGCACTAGAAACCAACCAGGAGCAAGAGACAAGGCCTGCTCTCCTGCGTATTTCTCGGGCATCAGTGGCTGGCGTGACAGGGACGTTGATAGGGAAGATGTTCCCGGGCTCACACACACCCATGAGGTGCTGCTGGAGGTCTTTGGACCTGAAGAGATTAAGGTGAAGCCCCAGTTCCAAGATTAAATGGGGAACAGATTCCATGCAGCACTGACCAAAAGCACAATGTGGTGTTCTCAGAACAGAGAAGCTGCTGGGATAGATAAGGGAACCACAAAGGAACACAATGAGTCACGACGTTTCTGAATATGAAGAAGTCGGTGGCGGGTCCCTAGAAGATGTCCTTCCAATACCTTGGATGACTCCGCTGAGCCAACAGGAGGGTGCTGGCATACAAATAGGCAGGGGCACCTGGGAGCAGAAGAGAAATGCCCAAGGAAATGCGCTCATGTTGGCATCACGATGCTTGACAAGAGGACCACCCAGAAAAAGCATCCTCTTCTGAAACAGCGAGCAGAGTGAAAAGGCAGCCCACAGATTGGAGACACCCTTGGCAATCCTTATTTCAGAAAAGCTGTGTTCCCTGGCAAAAAGTAAAAACAAGAAAGAAAACCAACCAATCAAAAGAAGACCAGGATTTCACCAAATGAAAGAATTGAGAAGAAGACAGGAATAGTTTTTGCTGCAAAGGGAACCAATGTCGCAGCCAGTCATACAGATGTCATACGAAAAGATGCTCAACATCAGCCATCATGAGGGCAATGCAAATCCAAAGGACGTTGAGCTGTGGCATTGTCAGTTAGGGTAGCAAGGACCCAAACCAGGAATTCAAACCCAAAACCCATGTTGGAAGGATACAGAAAACTGGAGACTTTGTATGCAATTCGTAGAATGCAGACTGGTGCAACTACCCCCGAAAAGTGTCCTCAGAGAGCTGCAAAAGGTACTCCTGTGGATCCTGCACATGCAAGTGAGGAAAAGAGATGTTGGAAAATCAGATTCTGTTCCAATACATGTTTCTCATGAGAGAAAGTCTTGTGTGCTGCCAAAGAATCCTGAAACCCTGATTTGGTTCTGTTTCCATTCCCAGGCACTGAGCTCCCTTAAGCAGTCTATTGGCCCAAAACTTCCATATCTAACAAGGCCCTCTTGCACAGACAGATGGCCAGCGAAATGGGTTGTGATTGTCCTGTCACACCTTTGAAGTGTGAGGTTCTCTCTGGCCACCTTGCAATGCACAGAGCACCCTTCATTCCTGCATGGAGGGTGCCCAGGTGCCCCCAGTGAGGCTCAGTCCCTGAAAACAACCTCATTCCCCCTTGGATAGGACACCTTTGGGGCCCACCTCCAAGAGCCCCAGCGAGGACCAGTGGTGGGTGTGAGGATTTCCCCTGGTAGAAGGCCAGTTGCATTCTTAGACACAGTATCTGTGGGGAAACGGCAGATCTCTATGGAGAAACACGGAGTGAATTGGCTGCATCTGTTCCCTGGTTCTTTGTCCGGGTTTTCCCCGAATGGGCTGTTGCACGAGGCTGCCCCAGAAGCCGCCTGTAGAAGGGAGGAGTGTGTCCCAGTACTCAGTGCTTCTGATGACGTTGGGAAGATGCATCGTAGGGCCTCTGATGCAGAGACGTGTGTGTGAGTGTAGTGTCAAGAGGGAGGTACTGTGACCATTCAGAGCCACCCAGGCCCTACCTTGGCAGGAGAGCCCCTTGGACACTGACTCAGTAACAGGGATTGGAAAAGACACACTTGTGTCTTTGGGGCACAGTCTAGCCCTTCCTAGTTAGTGACGGGATTTGTTTTCTGGGGGAATTGTTGTGTATTTGCAAGGAAAGAACACGTCTTTCAATTGTAGGTGTTGAAGAGTTTTCCCATGAATGGGCGTTCATGATGTGACAGTGATGGGAAGCTTCCCTAAGAACATGGACACCATTAATCGCCATTTTGAGGTGACCAGACACGTTTGAGAACATAGCATTCACCCACCTGACACACACACACCAACCCTGAGAATCACAGCGCATGGATTCTAATGGAAACACACCTTGTGCCCAGCACCCGATCCTACAGCACCTAAGAGCAGCACGGTAGCTTCTGGGAACAGGGTCAAAAGGCCTCAGGTCTCAATCCGGAACATGACCCTTAGTCTCGTTGCAACAGGATCTGGATTCTGGGTGGCTCTCAAGATGGAGCCTGCAAGGAAGACCCACCTTACCCATTGTCCAGCTTGCTCCAAACCAATGAGTGACTCTAGAGGACAGCATACTTACTACGCTCCCTTTCCAGCAGGGCCACCTGTGATTTCAGAACAGAAAACATGATGAACATCAAGTCATGCCTCATCCTATGTGCACAGCTCTTTTGTTCTCTTGGTGATGGGCAGGGTCATGGGCAGTGATATGGAATCCACCTAGAGGTCGCATACCCTGGGTCCATTAGGTGGCACAGCGGTGTCAGTAGGACCCGTGAAAAAGCTCACGATCCTGTGGACTGTAACCGATCCTGCTGTTTCCTGCAGGGTCTTTGGAATGGGGTCTCCATGGCTAAGAGACGCTCCCTCAAGAATCTCCCCACCAAGGACATTGTACGTGCTGAGGTGTTTGGATCTGATTGCGAGTATCAGAGAAAGAAGGGATGCTGTACCTCACCTGAAGAAAGGCTAACTTACCACCTTGGTGAAAAATGGGGCCTCTCCCTCTGTGCTGTCCACGTCAAGGCCATTGCACAGGCTAGCCAGGGGATCTAGGTGGATACATACGGAGAGTTTCAGGACCCTGACAGGACTCTTCGGAAATCGCTCAGGGAGTTTTGCCTGGTGTGCACATGCGGACAAGTGTGTGGAGGTGAGGAGCTCATTAGTATGGACTGAGCTGCAGTGGGCCCTTCCTGGATGGAGGATGAAAGATCCTGGAGAGGAGCAGGGATGTGAATAGAAACTCTGCCTCCTGATGGAGCTACAGGGCCTGGAATAGCTGTGAAGTAGTCCATCTCCAAGGCACACCTACTGCCTGCCCCCAAACCTGCACCACCTAAGAGCAGTGCAGTAGTTTCTGGGGACAGGGCCATGAGGCCACGGGTCTTTCTCCAGAAAATCCCTTTCTGTTACTCTGACCCTTCTTCTCAGTCCCGC
>NW_026741751.1:0-2094 GCF_022355385.1 Mustela nigripes
TACTGTTATGCTGAAAATAAATAAATTAATTTAAAAAAAAAAGAAAAGTTGCTTCCTAAAACGAAGAAAACACTTTTACAATAATTTAAATAGTCATTGGGTATTTCCTGCTAGACACTTCCTGTGTGCATTCACTTAAGTTAACTCATTCAATATTTATGATCAATCAATGGAATGGGAATTATTTTCTAAGCTTTACAGTTTAGGATATTGAAACTCAAAGTATAAGTATCTTCTGTTAACATACACTAAGGAATTGGAATGTTCAGATTTTAAATAGTTCTTTTGATCCTAAGATCATTTGTTCTTGTGCCTATCTGCTACTTTCAGATACCATGGTGTCGGGGTTTATTAGTCACAATATAATTAGGGCAAAAGAAGTCTTGTCATGTAGGGCAATAAAGGTAGTTTTATATGGAATGCTAGTCTCAAGTTGTTAGAAGAGCTGATGAAACAACAGAGAAAGGGGAGACAGCCCAGAGATTCTCAAATACAAGAAGCTGCTGCAATTACTGAGGCTGTAGGGACAATAGAAGAAGCTGATGTTACCAGAGCCCAAGCTCTGAGTTCCTTTGACAGAGCTGGAAACTTGGAGGAGGGGCCGTTTGAGGGGCAGCACAGCTGGCTAACAAGGGGAATCTGGCAACATAGAGGGGTGTTTATCTGACAGGAGATGGTGTTGTAGAATGAGCTACAAGTTGGGGTCTGGGACTGCAGAGGAAAGCGTGGCTTGTAGGAGCTGCAACCACAGTGTTGCTGTAGACAGTAATAAAAATACCTCCAGAGCCAAAGTCAGGAAGGAAGACAAACCTTGGCTTCTCACCTCCAGTCTCCAGCCATTGCTTTCCATTGGCGGGGCCCAAAAGAAAGCAATTTGGCAAGGATCTGGGAAATGTAGTTTGCAGAGGTCTTTGGTCTGTGGTCTCTGATATAGAGGAGAGCATAGCAAAATGGGAGATGGAATGGACCTGAGTGAAGAGGAAAAACTGTCAAATCACAAGACTAGCTTTCTAGCCTACACAAATTAACCCAGCCCCAAGGGGAGATGGAGAATAGAAATTGCCTAAAGTAAACAAGCAGGTTTATGTTAGAATAATTAATTTAATATGTAATATTTATTCTGTTTCCCAAGAAAATAAATCATCTTGTTACTTGAATAAATCCATACTTGCTGTTTCAGTTAGCAAGAAATCTAAATAAATAGGGTTGCACCAAAAGGATGATAAAACAAGCTGAAACATAACAAGCAAAGAAAGGTGCCTGTTATCATATAAGATTGATTAAAAAGCATCAAGTAGAGGAATGGGGAGAAGAGTCTAAAAATAAGACTATATCTTAGCATTGCCTGTTAATGTTCACAAGGGACATTGATTTGAATGATAATTCCAATTGTTGGTTTTGCTAATGTCTGAATAGTGCTTTCAGAAATCAATTCTTTTGTTATATAAAGTAGCAGCTTATAATTAGGGGGGAATTCACATTTGAAACAAAAGAATTGATTTCTAATTCTAGGTGGTGGAAAAAATAGATAACACCAAGAAATTCAAGACAAAAAAAAAAAAAGAGAGAGAAAAGAAAAAGAAAGACGCTGTGACACACAAATGCAAAAGAAATGGGAAAAATATGGGGTTGTTTTTTCCTTAGAATACAGAAGTGATACAAAGCATGTGTTTTCTTTTCTATTCTTTTTTCGTAATTATCCATACTGATAAAATCTAGAAAGAGGGATACCAGAAATATCTGCAGAACATTTTATACATAAATTTCCTTGTAAGTATCTAGCCTGGGCTATTCAATAAAAGTTTATGGGATGAGATAAGAGCTATATCTGTTCTATCCAGTACAGTAGCCACTGGCCACATGCGGCTATTAAGCACTTGAAATTGGCTCTCATGGTTGAGGAACTAAATTTCACATTTGATTTAATTTTAATTACTTTTCATTGAAATTTAAATAGCACATATAACCAATTTTGGGGCAGCACAGAGCAATATCATTGTTCAAATTTGATAGAAAAATGTTTTCCTTCCACGATGAGTAACCAAGAAGGGGCAGTTTGGGAGCACTGAGGTAAAAAAATGATTCTTTCTTACC
>NW_026741751.1:2194-4804 GCF_022355385.1 Mustela nigripes
TTATTTCCTTTAGTGTCTGCTAGGAAACTATGATAAAAACTAGAGACTAAATTAATATTTTCTGATAGCATTTTGAAGAACCCAGAAAACTCCATTTAAATCTATAGTGGAAGACTGAAAGCAAAACGTAACTAAAATATAGAGGCGGCTACTTCCCCTCATTCTCTTCATTTCCATTCATTCAGG
Organism: Mustela nigripes; assembly: GCF_022355385.1. Lineage (NCBI taxonomy): Eukaryota > Metazoa > Chordata > Mammalia > Carnivora > Mustelidae > Mustela > Mustela nigripes. Next base: position 2,381 of record NW_026741751.1, read on the forward strand.
CGCAGCCACTTTCCCCATCTCCAGCACTGTCACTTTGGAATCCTCATCTCTTGCCTAGATGATTGCAGTGATCTCCTAACTGGTGTTCTGTTTCTATCCTTTCCTCCTTACAGTCTCTTTTCAAAACTGTGGCTAGCGTGATATTTTAAAACAAAAGTTAGATCATGTCACTTCTTTGCTCAAAACCTTCCAGTGACTCCGTTTTATTCCGAGTAAAAGTCAAAGTTTGCAATGGACCTTGAGGTCCTACCTGTCTCCACCCGCTCCACTGCTTCACTTTCCTTCCTCTGTTCACTTTGCCCCAGCCAGACTGGCCTCTTTGCTTTTACTCTCAAACAGGTGGCACCCTCATGCCTTTAGGCCTTTCACAAGCTGTTTCCTCTGCCTCCAACTTTCTTCAGCCAGAGAGTATTGTCTGTCTTCTACATGATGGCCTCCTTCTTCTCTCAGTTTTTGCTCAATTCTCCTTCCTCAAAGATGCTACTCTGACAACTCTATTTAATTCTGCCCCGTCCCCAGTATTCCTCAGCCCTCCTGATTTCCCCGACTTTGTTCTTCTTGGTTTCTCTTTTTCTACAGTACTCATCAGCTTTAACATCCTAGAGCAATTATTTATTTACTATGTTTATTTTTCACTGGCTACCTTCCTCTGGTAGAATAGAAACTCCAGGAAGGCAGCAAATGCTGCTTGTTTTGTTCACTGATATACCCCAAACACTTGGAAAAGTGCCTAACATACAGTAAGCACTTTATAAAAGTATATTAAATACATCAGTAAATGTTTATTAATCACAATCACATATCTATGATTCATATATATAGAATGATTTTAATGAATGAAACTTTTGTGAGTAAATACATTTGATTGTTAATGTAATATGAAAATTGCCATGTCAGAATTTTTTAAATGAAATGTCATAAAGTTTCTTTAGTAAATGTTAATTTGTTTCAGAGTGTTTTAGTAGTGATATAAAATCCTAGATGTGTTCAATTGGGCTGAGATAATGTTATTAGAGAAAAATCTAATTTTCTTGACACCCAACCAAGTCCTTCTATCTTTAATTTTAATACTTACGGCACTTCATTAAAATGCACGTTGTACTTAATTTTCCAGGAAATTTCAGAGCATAAAAGAAGTATGTGTATTCAAAGCAATTTTCAGTTAAACTAGTTGAAATTTTTAGAAAGTAAGCCCGTGTCTTTTTATAAAGAGACCATTTCTTTTCTAGATGTGAGACTGCCATTGGCATGCTTGTAAGGGTCAATGTAGCTCAGAAGAAACACCTTTAACCTTTTCTCGGGGTGCCTATTGCCTAAACCCATTATCACATTCTGTATCCTCTTTAAGTTGCTGGTATTGATTTCAAAGGCCAAAGCAGACCTTGTATTCTCATAACACTTGACCACTGCTGACAGCTGTGAGAGGAAAACTTGCTGCTTTTTGAGACTCTGTTTCAATGTACACATCCCATTTCCATCGCTCTTTCTTAAAAGAATTATATTACTGACAAATTTAACTTTGAGCCCATAATAAGCCTTGGAATATTTTTCTGGCAACTGCTTCAGAGCTGGTTATTTCTGATTGTGTAGTCATGGAAATCATGTTTTATCCTTAAAATTATCCTATACTTATCAATGTTAAAATTAGCAGTTTTTCTCTCTCTCTACTTGTGAAGGTCAATTTTCCCTCTTGTTGGAAAGGCTATTTCACAACCTTTGTCAAAGCTGCTATTTCCAGCAAAATTTACTATCTACTATAACCCATCTCTAGTCCCACATGGGTATAAACCCTTTGAGGACAAGGTTATGTCTCCTTCATTTTTGTATTCCCTACAGAATTTAACACACAACAGGTGCTCCATTCCAGGTAGCACCAACATAAGCTATAATCTTCTGGACTAGTCTCCTCACCTCTGGTTTCTTCATAACTGACTTGGACTGCAGACATAGTAAATTACTTGTAAGTAGCTAAATCCAAACTCTTCTATCTGCCAACACACATGCTATTCCCTCTCCCTGGAATGCCCTTCACCCATATCTGCCTGGCTCAATCCTGTACATCCTTCCAGATTCATTTCATACATCACCTTCTCTACAAAGGCCCTTCTGATGCCTCAGGGTGGGACTGTAACCTTGTGACTAAGGACTCAGACTCGGAAATCAAATGGCTGGGGTTGGTTTATTTTGCCTTTTACGAGGTGAATAACTTAAGGAAATTTTTTGAACCTCTCTGTACCTCAGTTTACTCAACTGTAAAGTAAGGAAAATAATTGCATCTTTTTCATAAGGATGTGAGGATTAAGTAAGTCAATACATATATAAAGAGCTTAGAATAGGACCTGTCTCATTGTAAGCAGTACATAAATGTTAGCTTTTATTATGATCTCCCTGATATGAGGAAGTGGTGATGCAACATGGAGGCTT
>NW_026741752.1:0-4804 GCF_022355385.1 Mustela nigripes
GACACACATACACCCAGAGGCACACACACACACACACACACACACACTCACAGAGATGGTGAGGAGACCAAGGGCTACACCGGTGGATCATAAGGTGTGGGTCTCTCTGACTCTGAGCCCCCTCGTGTCACCTTTTGATTTTATTAGCCAAAGGGCCTGAGGCGTTGGGGAGAGCTGATATGACCTGCCAGGGAGGGGACATGTCTGGATGGCAAGCTCTCTTCTCCCTGCATTCTCTGGGCTTCAGTACAGCAGAAGAACATGTCGCTTCCTTTAGGATGTGCCTTGAAATGATCTGGTCAGGGGGGTTTTCTCTGTAATGGGGTGCCTGGATACGTGGGTTCCAATTCCGTTGGGCTCTATCATCACGGTAGTGAGGTCACCACTGCCTGGGGGCTCCTTACCGAACTTCCTGCTGCACCATAGCTCCCTGAGCCGTCTGTCCCCAAGCTGTTCAAGGCTCACACTCCACTCCATGCAGGGCCCATCCAGTGACCCCCATACAGCCTCCACCCAGCCCGTGGGAAGCCTGGGTGCAGCTGTTGTCCCCGCTGGAGGGAACAGAGCTCGGTTTAGACCAGGTTAGACAGTTAGGTTTAGGGTCAGGTTCAGGGTCATGGTTTGATTTAGGGTCATGTTCAAGTTTTGGTTTGGGGCAAGGTTCATGTCAGGGTCAGGGTTAGGTTTGGGACAGGTTTAGTGTCAGGGTTAGGGTCAGGGTCAGGGTTAGGTTCATGGTTATAGTAAGGTCACCTTTATGTTTAGGTTCTATTTTATGAGTAGGTTTAGGATCAGGGTTAGCTTTAGGGTTATGATTCTTTTCAGGATCACGGATTGGGTCAGAATTAGGTTTACAGTCAGGGTTAGGGTCAGTGTTAAGGTCAAGGCCAGGGTCAGGTTTAAGGTTAAGGTCTGACATAGGCAACGTTCAGAGTTAGGGTTATGATCAGGGTCAGGGAGAGGGTCAAGATTATTGTTAAAGTGGGATTAAGGTTAGGGTTAGAGGTAGGTGGCGGTTTAGGGTTAGACCGGGTTCGTTTAGTGTCAGCGACAATGTTAGGGTTTACTCTTAGGGTTATGTTCAGGATTAGGTTTCGGTTCTTGGACCATGTTAGTGTCAGGGTCAGGGTTACATTTAGGGTTAGAGTTAGGGTCAGGCTCACATTCAGTAGCAGGTTTAGTGTTAGGGTCAGGGTCAGGGTCACTGTTAGAGTCAGGGTTAGGTTATAGTCTTTGCCTGGGTCAGGGTCAGGGTGAAATCTAGGGCCAGTTTCAGGTTTACGGTCAGGATCAGATATTGATTTAAAGTCCACCTTCGGGTCAGCGACAGGGTTATATAGTGGTCATTGTTAGGGTCATGGTTAGGTTTAGGGTCAGGGCCAGGGTCAGGTTTAGAGTCAGGGTCTGGTATAGGCAAAGTTCAGGGTTAGGGTTATGATCATAGTCAGGTATAGCGTCAGGGTTATTGTTAAAATTTAGGGTTAGTGTTAAGGTTAGCGTTTGGTTCACCGTTAGGGTTAGAACTTTTTAGGATTAGGGTCCGTGGTAGGGTTATGTGTTAGTGTTAGGGTTAGCTTCAGCAATAGGATTTGGGGGAGGGCCCGTGTTAGTGTCAGGGTCAGGGCTACATTTAGGGTTAGAGTTATGGTCAGGCTCACAGTCAGGGTCAGGTTTAGTATTCAGGTCAGGGTCTGGATGATTGTTAGTGTCAGGGTAGTTTTATGGTCATGGTCTGAGTCTGGGTCAGGGTGAAGTTTAGCGCCAGTGTCAGTTTACTGTCAGGTTCAGGTATTGGATTAAAGTCCACATTCGGGTCACGTACAGGGTTATGTAGTGGTCAGTGTTAGTGTCATGGTTAGGCTTAGGGTCAGGGTCAGGGTCATTGAAGGTCAGGGCCAGGGTTAGTTTTATGGTCAGGCTTTGGTTTAGGGTCAATGTTTGGTTCAGTGTCACAGTTAGGTTTTGGCAGTAGGGTTTGGGATTGGGGTTAGTGTTAGAGTTAGAAGTAGGGTTATGGTTAGGGTTAGGGTTATACAGCGTAAGGTCAGGGTTAGGGTTTGGTTTAGGGTAGTGGTGAGTGTTAGGTTTAGGGCCAGCGTTCGGTTTAGGTTCAGGGTCCATATTAGGGTCATGGTTAGAATTACCTTTAGGTTTAGGGTTAGGGTCAGTCTCACAGTCACGGTCAGGGTTAGGGTTAGGGTCATTGTTAGGTCAGCGTCAGGGTTAGGATTAGGGTCAGGGTCAGGGTCATGGTTAGGTATGAATCATGGTTATGGTAAAGTCAGCGTTAGGTTTAGGTTCACGGTCCACATCAGGGTCAGTGTCAGGCTTAGGTTTAGGTTTAGGGTTCAGGTCAGGATCACAGGCAGGTTCAGGGTCAGGGTCGGGTCAGCGCTTGGGTTAGCATTTGGGGCAGGCTCACATCAGTGTCAGGGTCAGGGTTTGTGGTTACTGTTAGGGTTAGCCCCGCTCCTGGGTCATGGACCCATCCCCTCAGGGTCTTAGGATAAACCTTGGGCCGAAGGGTGTACACCCTACACCCGATCCCACTTAACCAGCCTTAAACTGGCGTTTGAACATGATTTGCCCACCAGACGTCTTACCCCTCATCAGCCTGATCGTGCTTGGGGCATCTCCACCCACGATGGCATGGCCAGGTCCTCTTTTCACACAGAAACACAGACACCCAGAGGCACACACACAAACACACACACACACACACACACATACACAGAGGTATACTATGCAGCCATCAAAATGAAATCTTTCCATTTGCAATGACTTGGATGGAACTTGAGGGTATTATCTAAGTGAAGTAAGTCAATCAGAGAAAGGCAATTATCATATGATCTCTCTGATATGAGGAATTTGAAAGGCAGGGTAACGGGTCATGGGCGGTAGGGAGGGAAAAAATGAAACAAGATGGTTTGGGGAGAGAGACAAACCATAACAGACTTAATCTCACAAAACAAACTGAGGTTTGCAGGGATGGAGAGGGTGGCCGGGTTATGAACATTGGGGAGGGTATGTGATATGGTGAGTTCTGTGAAATGTGTAACACAGATGAATCACAGACCTGCACCCTTGGGGCAAATAATACATTATATATTAATTTAAAAACAATTTACCTGTGCTTTATGCAGTCTGGGGGAGGATGGGCACACATATAAACCCAAATATTGATTGGTCCACCTGAGACCAATAGGACCAATCAGAGTCTCCCTGGGATTGATATGTAAATGACAGGAAGACAAAGTTCTCTCTTTAGGTGAGTGACTGGACTTGCTGGATGGGATTCAGGAGCTGGCCATGGCCATCTTCCTGGACACTTGAAGAGTCTGACCAGAGAAGAAGGCAGCCATATGGAGACGAGTAAACATGAGACATGGACAAAGAGAAAAGTGTTTTGCCGTTTTCCAGTCCCTAGTTCTTGATTCTGAAATTTTAGTTCTGCAGCTCTTCTTTTGATTTTTTAAAAAGATTTTTTTTATTTATCTGACAGAGATCACAAGTAGGCCGAGAGGCAAGCAGAGAGAGAGGAGGAAGCAGGCTCCCTGCAGAGCAGAGAGCCTGATTTGGGGCTCGATCCCAGGACCCTGGGATCATGACCTGAGCCAAAGGCAGAGGCTTAATCCACTGAGCCACCCAGGTACCCCATCTTCTTTTGGATTTTTATGAACTTCTGTGGTATCCACCCATACAGGAACCTGGACATTCCTTTGTTTTTTGTTTGTTTGCTTGCTTTTCCCTTTTGGTTCCTCCAGTTTTCTTTGGATTGCTGCCACTTGCAAGCAAAGGGTCTTGTAAAAATACCTCACCAAGGAAATTCACACGTCCTTAGGAGCTATTGAGTAAGTTCCTGTAGGGGAAGGACACAGTGAGATGCACATTTTAGAGTGATCATCTTAGAATAAGTTTAGAGGACGAATTGGTGTGAGGAGGGGAGGGAAAGGGGCATATTCCTGAAGATGAGATGACAGGTTGGAAGGCCATTATGGTCATTCTGGCAAAGTATGGTGAGTGCCTAAAACAGAAGAGAAAAGGGGGCCGAGGAAAGATTAAACTTACACAAGGTGAGAAGACTAATGAGACTTTATGAAATCTGAGTTTGTGAAATCGGATATTGCTAGGCTTTTAGAACACTTACTTTGGGTTCTAATCTTCAAAAATATTTAAATATCTCTGGTGGTGACAACACCATCGTCTTTCCAGTGATTAAGAACTCTGAAATCTTAATCTGGCCTGAGCTGTAGAATGTCAGCTGCGGCTTGAGCAAAACGAAAAGCCGTTGAAGGGTTTTACACTGGTGGGTGGAGGGTGGTCATGGGATTCCTTTTGCATTTTTAAAATGTCATTTTTGGGCAGGGGACGCGGGGGAAGTGGCGGCGCCGGCGACGGACAGCACGGACTGCGCCCAGGACCGGAGCCCGCGCCCTCGGAGATTTTATTTATTGGATCACTTTAAAAACTGTATGACTGGAGACTGCTTCAGCTAGCCGGAGATCAGCTAGATAGCTTTTCTAAAGATTGCAAACACCTGAAAATCCATCGGCAGATCGAAGAGAAGAAAAACAGCAATTCTGGAAACAGAAAAACAACCACTTTCTGAAAGGTAGGACCGGCGGAGAAGTGAATCCAAAGCGACGGGAAGATAGACCCCAGGGGGAGGGGCTGGCTCCTGGCAAGCGGCGGAGCAACCGTGCACAAAATCAGGACTTTTAAAAGTCTGTTCCGCTGAGGGACATCGCTCCAGAGGCTAAACCGGGGCGAAGCCCCGGTTTAGCCTCTGGAGCGATGTCCCTCA
>NW_026741753.1:0-4801 GCF_022355385.1 Mustela nigripes
GTGCCGGCCTGCATGGACAGGGTTCCCCAGGGATCACAGAGGAGAATCACTGAGATCCACAGCTGGGATGGGGAGAAATAGGAATTTGGAAAAGCTGCATGGAACTCTATCACATCTCACTAGAGTTCTCAGTGATTCCTTGGTCAGAAGGGGAGGCTGAACCTGCTAGCTGTCCTCTTCTTTTTTTGTAAGAATAGGGACACTAAACTCCATCCTAATCTATACGGCTACTCAGAGTAAAATTGCTTTAGTCTGTAGTGTCCTTTGCTGCTTCTGTGTGGCTATATGACTGAATTTTAGCCAATGGAGTATGATGAATGACTTCTGGAGAAGGTCCTTAAGATGCCAAGTTATGCTCTTCCCTTCCATGCTTCTGCCATCTGGAATGAGCCTATGATGTGATGACTGGGGCTGAAACAGCCACATTGGACCATGAAGTGGCTTTGGTGTAGGAGACAACTTGGAGAAGACAGGGTGTAGCTCATATAAACTTGCAGAATCACTATGCTGTACAATCATCAAAATCTCCCAACAAACAAGAGCTCAGGGCCAGACAGCTTCCTGAAACTGCTCCAAAAAATAGAAATGGAAGGAAAACTTCCAAACTCATTTTATGAGGTCAGCATTATCTTGATCCCAAAACCAGACAAAGACCCCATCAGAAAAGAGAATTACAGACCAATATCCTTGATGAACACTGATACAAAAATTCTCAAAAATTATAATTTTGGGCTAAAATACTAGCCAGTAGGATCCAACAGTACATTAAAAGGATTAGTCACCATTACCAAGTGGGATTTATTCCTGGGCTGCAAGGTTGGCTCAACATCCACAAATCAATCCGTGTGATACAATACATTAATAAAAGAAAGAACAAGAGCAATATGATACTCTTGATAGATGTTGAAAAATCATTTGACAAAGACAGCACCCTTTCTTTATTTTTTTAAGATTTTATTTATTTGACAGAGAGAGATCACAAGTAGGCAGAGAGCAAGCAGAGAGAGAGAGAGAGAGAGAGAGAGAGAGAGGAGGAGGAGGAGGAGGAGGAGGAAGCAGGCTCCCTGCCCAGCAGAGAGTCTGATGCGGGACCCGATCCCAGGACCCTGACATCATGACCTGAGCTGAAGGCAGAGGCTTAACCCACTGAGCCACCCAGGCAGTCCCAACAGCACTCTTTCTTGATCAAAACTCTTCACAGTGTAGGGACAGAGGGTACATACCTCAATATCATAAAAGTCATCTATGAAATACACGCAGCGAATATCATTCTCAATGGGGAAAAACTGAGAGCTTTCCACTAAGGTCAGGAACACAACAGGGATGTCCACTATCACCACTGCTATTCAACATAGTACTAGATGTCCTAGCCTCAGCAATCAGACAACAGAAAGAAATAAAAGGCATCCAAATCAGCAAAGAAGTCAAACTCTCACTCTTTGCAGATGAGATGATATTCTAGGTGGAAAACCCAAAAGACTCCACCCCAAAACTGCTAGAACTCATACAGGAATTCAGTAAAGTGTCAGGATATAAAATCAATGTACAGAAAGCACTTGCATTTCTATACATCAACAGCAAGACAGAAGAAAGAGAAATTAAGGAGTCGATCCCATATGTGATTGCACCCAAAACCATAAGATAACTAGGAATAAACCTAACCAAAGAGGCAAAGAATCTATACTCAGAGAACTATAAAGTACTCATGAAAGAAACTGAGGAAGACACAAAGAAATGGAAAAATGTTCCATGCTCATGGATTGGAAGAACAAACATTGTGAAAATGTCTATGCTACCTAAAGCAATTTAAACATTTAATTCAAACCTTATCAAAATACAGTCAATTTTTTTCAAAGAAATAGAACAAATAATCCTAAAATTTATATGGAACCAGAAAAGACCCCGAATAGCCAGAGGAATGCTGAAACAGAAAGCCAAAGTTGGCGACCTCACAATTCCAGGCTTCAATTTCTATTACAAAACTGTCATCATCAAGACATTATGGCCATGACACAAAAATGGACACATAGATCCATGGAACAGAATAGAGAGCCCATAAATGGACCCTCAACTCCATGGTCAACTAATGTTTGACAAAGCAAGAAATAATGTCCAATGGAAAAAAGGCAGTCTCTTCAACAAATGGTGTTGGGAAAATTGGACAGCCACATTCAGAAGAATGAAACTGGATGATTTCCTTACACCACACACAAAAATAGACTCAGAATGGATGAAAGACCTCAATGTGAAACAGCATCCATTAAAATTCTTGAGGAGAATACAGGCAGCAACCTCTTCAACCTCAGTCACAACAACTTCTTCCTAGGAACATCGCCAAAGGCAAGGGAAGCAAAGGCAAAAATGAATTATTGGGACTTCGTCAAGATCAAAAGCTTTTGCACAGAAAAGGAAACAGTTAACAAAATCAAAAGAGGACACCTGGGTGGCTCAGTTGGTTAAGCCACTGTCTCTAGATTAGGTCATGATCCCGGAGTCCCAGGATCGAGTCCTGCATTGGGCTACCAGCTCCACGGGGAGTCTGGCTTCTCCCTCTGACCTTCTCCCCTCTCATGCTCTCTCTCACTCTCTCTCTCTCTCTTTCTCAAATAAATAAATAAAATATTTAAAAGAAAAAAAAAGACAACCAACAGAATGGGAGAAGATATTTTCAAATGACATATCAGATCAAGGGATAGTATCCAAAATCTATAAGAACTTATCAAATTCAACACCCAAAGAACCAATAGTCCAATCAAGAAATGGGCAGAAGACATGAGCAGACATTTCTGCAAAGAAGACATCCAGATGGCCAACAGACACATGAAAAAGTGCTCCACATCACTCAGTATCAAGGAAATACAAATCAAAACCACCATGAGATACCAACTCACTCCAGTCAGAATGGCTAAAATTAACCAGTCAGGAAACGACAGATGTTAGCGAGGATATGGAGAAAGGGGAACCCTCCTATACTGTTGGTGGGAATGCAAGCTGGTACAGCCACTCTGGAAAACAGTGTGGAAGTTCCTCAAAAAGTTGAAATAGAGCTACCCTATGACCCAGCAATTGTACAACTGGGTATTTACCCTAAAGATACAAATGTAGGGATCCAAAGGGGCACATGTACTCGTATGTTTATAGCAGCAATGTCCACAATAGCCTAACAATGCAAAGAACCTAGATGTCCATCAACAGAGGAATGGATGAAGATGTTATATGTATTCCATATATACATATATATACATACATATATATGTATGTATGTATGTATATGTATATATGTATATATATATGTATATATGTATATATATGTATGTATATATATGTATGTATATATGGAATACTACATATGTATATATATATATGTATGTATATATGGAATACTACATATGTATATATGGAATACTATGCAGTCATCAAAAACTGAAATCCTGCCATTTGCAATGGTGTGGATGAACTAGAGAGTATTATGCTGAGAGAAATAAGTCAATCAGAGAAAGACAGTTATCATATGATCTCTCCGATGTGAGGAATTTGAGAGGCAGGGCGGGGGTTCATGGAGGGAAGAGAGAAAAAAATGAAACAAGATGTGATCAGGGAGGGAGACAAACCATAAGAGATTCTTAATCTCAGGAAACAAACTGAGGGTTGCAGGGGGGTGAGGGGGTAGAGAGATGGTGGCTGGGTGATGGACATTGGGGAGAGCATGTGCTATGATGAGTGCAGGGAATTGTGTAAGACTGATGATTCACAGACCTGTACCCCTGGGGCAAATAATGTATGTTAACAAAAAACCCCGATACATTTAAAGGATAAAAGCCAATCACTTCAAGTGAACCTGAAAAGTATAATAAAAATTTCAGAATTATCTTCATTTAAATTGAACCAGAGATGGAAATTATTAGGAATACCCAAAAGAAAAAGAGATATGGCAACCATTCAGTCACTGGAAACCAATGTTCTGGCAGGCAGGGCTGTTTTGTGGGGTAGTAAAAAGGACTCTAAAATTCATCTTTGGGGGAAATATGAGAATAATCAGAATGTTTTTCAAAAAATAAGAATAACATAAACTGCAAAAGTGAAACGGTGCATTGTTTATTTTAAAGTGGTAATATTGATACACAAAGAAAGACTGATGGAATGGAATAAGATCTATATGTATACCTATATATATATATATATATATAAAATGTAAATATATTAAAGGAGTGGAATCTTAAATAGAAATCAGGGGGGATGGGGGTTATAGGGATAAAAATCCTTCTGTGGAAATGAAGAATCATTTTGTGGAAGATTTAGCCACAGTTGGATGTTCTTTTTTTTTTTTTTTTTTCTGGTACTTTAATTTACTTTTTCTAGGCTTTCATTATTTGACTTAAAAAGGCAACTTTAAGCAGCGTGAAGGGTGCCTACAAGTTAACTATTTCCTTTCCTCTAAATTGTATCAATCATGATGGCAGACACACGGTAGCCACTAGATTAGGAAATTAAATGATTTCTAGTAATTCAATAAGTCCATTTCCCGACAGCCTCTTTATTATCTCTATATTTTTTCTTTGCAATTCTTCCAGAAAGTTCTTGTCCCCAATCAAACAGATCAACTTGTTTTTCCCCTTTTCCTCTCCCTTCCCCTCTCCCTCGCTTCCATCTTCCTCTTTCTCCCCCGCCCCCCCTTGCTCCCTCCCCGCCCTTCCCTCCCTCCTCCCCTCCACTCCTCCCAACCTTCTAGTCCTCTCCCTCTCCCCTCAATCTCGCCACTGCTCAAAAGAAACATTCTCAAATGCCCTAACCTTTTAGGCCT
>NW_026741754.1:0-4801 GCF_022355385.1 Mustela nigripes
TACTGGACCACGACGGGAGAATTCGAGAGATAAGTGACACCATAAGATGACACAACATTAGAATAATTGGGATTCCAGAAGAAGAAGAGAGAGGGGAGCAGAAGGTGTAGTGGAGAGAATTATTGGAGACAATTTCCCCAATATGGCAAAGGGAACAAGCATCAAAATTCAGGAGGTGCAGAGAACCCCCCTCAAAATCAACAAGGATAGGTTCACACCGCAACACCTAATAGTAAAATTTACAAGTCTTAGTGACAAAGAGAAAATCCTCTAAGCATCCCAGGACAAGTCTGTAACATACAATGCTAAAAATATTAGATTTCCAGCAGACTTATCCACAGAGACCTGGCAGGCCAGAAAGACCTGGCATGGTATATTCAGAGCACTAAACAAGAAAAACATGCATCCAAGAATACTATATACAGCTAAGCTATCATTGAAAATAGAAGGAGAGATAAAAATCTTCCAAAACAAACAAAACTGAAAGAATTTGTGAACACCAAACCAGCTCTACAGGAAATATTGAAAGGGTCCTCTAAGCAAAGAGAGAGCCTAAAAGTAGTAGATCAGAAAGGAACAGAGACAATATACAGTAACAGTCAACTTATAAGCAATACAATGGCACTAAATTCATGTCTCTCAATAGTTACCCTGAATGTAAATGGGCTAAATGCCCCAATCAAAAGACACGGGGTATCAGAATGGATTAAAAAAAAACAAAACCCATCTATATGTTGCCTACAAGAAACACATTTTAGACCCGAAGACACCTCCAGATTTATAGTGAGGGGGTGGAAAAGAATTTACCATGCTAATGGACATCAGAAGAAAGCAGGGGTGGCAATCCTTATATCAGATCAATTAGATTTTAAGCCAAAGACTATAATAAGAGATGAGGAAGGACACTATATCATACTCAAAGGATCTGTCCAACAAGAAGATCTAACAATTTTAAATATCTATGCCCCTAACTTGGGAGCAGACAACTATATAAACCAATTAATAGCAAAATCAAAGAAACACATCAACAATAATACAATAATAGTAGGGGACTTTAACACTCCCCTCACTGAAATGGACAGATCATCCAAGCAAAAGATCAGCAAGGAAATAAAGGCCTTAAATGACACACTGGACCAGATGGACATCACAGATATATCCAGAACATTTCATCCCAAAGCAATAGAATATATTCTTCTCTAGTGCGCATGGAACATTCTCCAGAATAAAACACATCCTGGGTCCTAAATCAGGACTCAACCGGTATCAATAGATTGGGATCATTCCCTGCATCTTTTCAAACCACAATGCTCTGAAGCTAGAACCCAATCACAAGAGGAAATTTGGAAATAACCCAAATACATGGAGACTAAACAGCATCCTTCTAGAGAATGAATGGGTCAACCAGGAAATTAAAGAATAATTGAAAAAATTCATGGAAACAACTGATAATGAAAACACAACGGTTCAAAATCTGTGGGACACAGCAAAGGCAGTCCTGAGAGGAAAATATATAGTGGTATAGGCCTTTCTCAAGAAACAAAAAAGGTCTCCCTACATCTAAAGGAGCTGCAGAAAGAACAGGAAAGAAACCCTAAACCCAGCAGGAGAAGAAAAATAATAAAGATATGAGCAGAAATCAATGAAATAGAAACCAAAAAAACCAACAGAACAAATCAATGAAATTAGGAGCTGGTTCTTTGAAAGAATTAATAATATTGATAAACCCCTGGCCAGACTTATCTAAAAGAGAAAAGAAAGGACCCAAATAAATAAAATCATGAATGAAAGAGGAGAGATCACAACTAACACAGAAGAAATACAAATAATTATAAGAACGTACTATGAGCAACTCTACACAAACAAATTTGACAATCTGGAAGAAATGGATGCATTCCTAGAGATATATAAACTACCACAACTGAATCAAGAAGAAATAGAAAACCAGAACAGACCCATAACCAGTAGGAAGATTGAAACAGTCATCAAAAATCTCCAAACAAACAAAAGCCCAGGGCCAGATGGCTTCCCAGGGGAATTCTACCAAACATTTAAAGAAGAACTAATTCCTATTCTCCTGAAACTGTCCCAGAAAATAGAAATGGAAGGAAAACTTCCAAACTCATTTTATGAGACCAGCATCACCTTGATTCCAAAACCAAACAAGGATCCCATCAAAGAAGAGAACTACAGTCCAGTATCCTTGATGAACACAGATGCTAAAATTCTCACCAAAATACTAGCCAATCGGATCCAACAGTACATTAAAATGATTATTCACCATGACCAAGTGGGATTTAGTCCAGGGCTGCAAGATTGGTTCAACATCCACAAATCAATCAATGTGATACAACATATTAATAAAAGAAAGAACAAGAACCATATGATACTCTCAATCGAAGCTGAAAAAGCATTCGACAAATTACAGCATCTCTTCCTGATAAAAACTCTTCAAAGTGTAGGGATAGAGGGCACATACCTCAATATCATCAAAACCACCTATGAAAAACCCACCACAAATATCATTCTCAATGGAGAAAAACTGAAAGCTTTTCCGCTAAGGTCAGGACCACGGCAGGGATGTCCATTATCACCACTGCTATTCAACATAGTACTAGAATTCCTAGCTCAGCAGTCAGACAACAAAAGGAAATTAAAGGCATCCAAATCGGCAAAGAAGAAGTCATACTATCACTCTTCACAGATGATATGATACTATATGTGGAAAACCCAAAAGACTCCACTCCCAAACTGCTAGAACTTGTACGGGAATTCAGTAAAGTGTCAGGATATAAAATCAATGCACAGAAATCAGTTGCATTTCTCTACACCAACAACAAGACAGGAGAAAGAGAAATTAAGGAGTAAATCCCATTTACAATTGCACCCAAAACCATAAGATACCTAGGAATAAACCTAGCTAAAGTGGCTCAGAAAGCTATAAAGTACTCATGAAAGACATTGAGGAAGACACAAAGAAATGGAAAAATGTTCCATGCTCCTGGATTGGAAGAACACATATTGTGAAAATGTCTATGCTACCTAAAGCAATCTACACATTTAATGCAATTCCTATAAAAATACCATCCATTTTTTTCCAAAGAAATGGAATAAATAATCCTAAAATTTATATGGAACCAGAAAAGACCTCAAATAGCCAAAGGAATATTGAAAAAGAAAGCGAAAGTTGGCGGCATCACAATTCCAGACTTCAAGCTCTATTACAAATCTGTCAACATCAAGACTGCATGGTACTGGCACAAAAACAGACACATAGATCAATGGAACAGAATAGAGATCCCAGAAATAGACCCTCAACTCTATGGCCATCTACTCTTTGACAAAGCAGGAAAGAATGTCCAATGGAAAAAAGACAGCCTCTTCAATAAATGGTGTTGGGAAAATTGGACAGCCACATGCAGAAAAATGAAACTGGACCATTTCCTTACACCACACATGAAAACAGACCCAAAATGGATGAAGTACCTCAATGTGAGAAAGGAATCCATCCAAATCCTTGAGGAGAACACAGGCAGCAACCTCTTCGACCTCAGAGGCAGCAACATCTTCCTAGGAACATCACCAGAGGCAAGGGAAGCAAGGGCAAAAATGAACTATTGGGTTTTCATCAAGATCAAAAGCTTTTGCACAGCAAAGAAAACAGTTAACAAAACCAAAAGACAACTGACAGAATGGCAGAAGATATCTGCAAACAACATGTCAGATAAAGGGCTAGTATCCAAAATCTATAAAGAACTTAGCAAACCCAACACCCAAAGAACAACTAATCCAATAAAGAAATGTGCAGAAGACATGAACAGATATTTCTGCAAAGAAAACATCCAAATGGCCAACAGACACATGAAAAAGTGCTCTACATCACTCAGCATCAGGGAAATACAAATCAAAACCACAATGAGTTATCACCTCACACCAGTCAGAATGGCTAAAATTAATAAGTCAAGAAATGACAGATGCTGGCGAGGATGTGAAAAAAGGGGAACCGTCCTTCACTGTTGGTGGGAATGCAAGCTGGTGCAACCACTCTAGAAACCAGCATGGAGGTTCCTCAAAATGTTGAAAATAGAACTACCCTATTACCCAGCAATTGCACTACTGGGTATCTACCCTAAAGATACAAATGTAGTGATCCATAGGGGCACATGCTCTTGAATGTTTATAGCAGCAATGTCCACAATAGCCAAACTATGGAAAGAACCTAGATGTCCATGAACAGATGAATGGATCAAGAAGTTGTGGTATATATACACAATGGAATACTATGCAGCCATCAAAAGAAATGAAATCTTGCCATTTGTGATGACGTGGATAGAACTAGAGAGTATCATGCTTAATGAAATAAGTCAATCAGAGAAAGACAACTATCATATGATCTCCCTGATATGAGGAATTGGAGATGCAACATGGGGGGTTAAGGAGAAGAATGAATGAAACAAGATGGGATTGGGAGGGAGACAAACCCTAAGTGACTCTTAATCTCACAAAACAAACTGAGGGTTGCTGGGGGGAGGGGGTTTGAGCGAGGGGGGTGGGGTTATGGACATTGGGGAGGGTATGTGCTATGGTGAGTGCTGTGAAATCTGTAAACCTGGCGATTCACAGACCTGTACCCTTGGGGATAAAAATACATTATATGTTTATAAAAAATTTAAAAATAGTAAAAATAAAGAAAGAAGGAAGGAGGGAAGGAAGGGCAAGGGAAAGGAGAGGAGATAGGAGGAGGGAGGGGGGGGTGGGGAGGAGAGGCAAGGGGCAGGGAGGAGAAGGTGGAGGGGAAGCA
>NW_026741755.1:0-4800 GCF_022355385.1 Mustela nigripes
TGGTTAACTAGCTTTTCCTGAGGTCAGACCTTGTTAAGAAGAACAGAGTGCTCTGGTATATATTTAAATGTTCCTTTTTCTGTCCCTCTGCCAGAGCATGAAGTGTTTTTTCTCTAGTTTATACTGTGGGAACCTGGACAAGTTCTTGAAGGTAAATCTCCTAATACTTTGGGGACCTCCCCATAACTGGGTCCTCCTGGAGTTCTTAACTCAGACTCATCTGCACTAAGATTCCAGCAACTTGTCAATTACAGTTCAGGTTTTCCTGCCCTCGCACTGAATCTTTGGGTTATTTTTGCTCTGCTCCCATAAACTTTGACTCCCTATATTCACATGTTTGTCTCTTTGATCTTGGTATTGGCAGTTTGCCTGGTGTCCTTCCTTCTCCCATGGTTCCAAGAAGAGTTGTTAATTTTTCAGTCTATTCAGCTTTTTACTTGCCGTTAGGAATGAGTAGCAACTTCCCAAGTTTAAAAATGCTGACATTCAATAGATTCATGATGATCAACAACTTATTACATTTAATGACAATCTTTTCTTTTTCAGGAAAGTTTTGTTATGAGTTTATCAATGGAATGGTTTGTCATTTTCAGGGTTTAATGATCCACTCTCATTTTTTTTTTGTCTTTAAAGTAGCATTTTTTTTTAATTTTTTATTTTTTATAAACATATATTTTTATCCCCAGGGGTGCAGGTCTCATTCTTTTTAAAGATCCTTAAATAACAACCTTTACATATTACCCTACCTATAAAATGTTATAGTTGGCTGTTAATTTGGGGGAAATTTTCTGGAAGAACAGTATCCAGACACTACAATATAACAGTGCAAAGAATTTTTATTCTTCCTGGTTCTCACTTTCTTAGGAAACCTTTGCCAGTTGATAGTTGGGTACTTCAAAAGACTCAAGCAACTACTGGTATTTCCCATCAAGGAGTTAGATTAACTGAGAGAGTATTGTTTAGAAGGAATAGAAAACCTGAAATCTGAGAACTTTCCAGTATTAAATATCTCATTACACCACTGGTGCAAATGGAGTTGATTAACTATCATCATAAGCAATTTCCAGTTTATATAGTAAGAGCCTCCTCACCTAAATTCCCCTTGTACTTTCACTGAATTTTTTAGACTTACTGTTGTACATTAATATAAAGTCCTTGTACTTTATATAATACTGTACACTCTTAACTTACAGAGTGTCAGTCTCACAGTGAAGGTTTTTGCTTTGTGTCGTTGTCCAGTATTATGCTTCCACGAAATTAAACTGATTAAGCTCTCAGAAATTTATTTCAGAAATCTTTTGAATGTTACTATCAATTTGTAGACAATATATTCCAAATTGATTTATTATTTTCTTTTAATTTTAGTTTTTTAAAAAATATTTTTTATTCATTTATTTGACAGAGAGAGAGAGAAAGAGAGAAAGAGAACAAGCAGGGGAGCAGCAGACAGAGGGAGAGGGAGAAGCAGGCTTCCTTCTCAGCAGGGAGCCAAATGCAGGGCTCAGTCCCAAACCTGGGATCATGACCTGAGCTGAAGGCAGATGCTTAATGGGCTGAGCCACCCAGGTACCCCTATTTTTTTAATTTTAAAAATGTCATTTTCTATTTAAATTGTTTTTTATGATTTATTTATTTATTTATTTGAGAGAGAGAGAAAGAAAGCACAAGTGGGGTGAGTGGCAGAAAGAGAAACAGAATCCCCACCAAGCAGGGAACCTGATGTACCTGATGAAGGGCTTGATCCCAGGTCTCTGGGATCATGACCTGAGCCAAAACAGACACCCAACTGACTGAGACACACAGACATCATTTGAGTACATTTCTATTAAATATTTTTTTTTCTAAAAGAAAGTACCTTCATCTGTTGATGGACATCTAGGTTCTTTCCATAATTTGGCTATTGTGGACATTGCTGCTATAAAAATTCGGGTGCGTGTGTTTATAACAAATAAAAAATTAAAAAAAAAAAGAAAGTACCTTCATTTATTTTTTTTTTTCAGTGTGGAGAAGAGAAGAGATTTTGCCTTGCTCTTTGCTTACATTAGACATCTTTGAGAGACCTGAGTATTTATACAGTGCAAGCCTTAGAATTCTGGACCTACTCAATATATCCATTGCATATTGTCATACATCCATTCACTGAAAATTTGTTGTCATGAAATGACAACAATATTTTAGTTTGCTATTCTGCGGCTTGCAAAATGGGTCTGGGTTTAGCTGGGCATTTTGTTGAGCTGAGCTAGGTTGGTGGATCTTGCTGCACTCCCTCAAGAAGCTGCAGTAAACTACAGATCAGCTGCAAGTTGAGTCTAAGACCCTGCAGCAGGCTAGCCTATTCTTCATGTGACTATTTCAGAATGCAAAGAGTGAGAGCAGAGACACGCAAACCTTGGGGGCTTAGATTTAGAATTAATACAAAGCAATTCTATGCCATAGCTATTGGACAAAACTGAACACACAGCCAATTTAGATTCCGGCAGAGAAGAAATAGGTTCCAGGGACAAACTACAAAGAATTGCAATCATTTTTGCAATTGACCACAATCACTTTCCTCTCTTTCCGGTTCAGTGTACATGCTAAAGGTTTTGATTAGAGGAAAAAGTTAGGAGAAGATATTTGAGAATTTCAATATTTTATTATTTCTTGAAGAAGTTTTTGAAAAACAGTGAAAAGTTATGTAAAATTTTCTCATGATTTATAAAAACCATGGTGCATTGATGAGATTTGTTTTTAATATTTTGAAAAGGGTCTTGGTTATTCTAGGTGAGTCAACCCTAAGCTTACAAGGATTTTCAGTTTCTAGAATGAAAGGAGCAGAGTCATTCATTATAGCCTAGCATGTTCTAGGCAACTATACCAAAGCTGAATGAAGACATAGGTAGGAGTAGACATTGCTCGACAAGATGAATATCAGATGTCATATTGAGGAGCTTCGTGTGTGTGTGTGTGTGTGTGTGTGTGTGTGTGTGTGTGTGTGGTGGGGAAGGGTGAATTGGGCTAAAGAAAACCCTTTGCTGCCTATGCCTGAGAACCATCCAACAGAAGTGGCCTGTGCCCATATCCAGCAATTTTGCTGAGCCCTTTTCAGCTATTCTGTGTGAGATGCAGACTTATCATAGGGCCTTGTGCCTATCTTTGAGAAGGGCTCTAGTATTGTAAAGTCCACACCCCTGAATTTTAGTGACACTACATGACACTATAATGTATCCACATCACACAGTTATATAACATTTGAAATGTATTTCATATTTTCTTACTTGTTTTATAAACTTAATCATGTGGGTTATTTTCTCCTCAGTTTTTAATAGAGTCACTTGTTAAATGTGGCAATTCCAATAAAGATAAAGAATTTAAGATGAATAAAGATAGGACAAAGCACATGTAGCTAGCCAGAAGGTAGTTGGTGCTTTTGTACATTTTGGGACCATCTGTGCCTAAAGGAAGAAGGTGCATTGAACAGAATGTAAGGACACTGGATTTTTATCTTTTGGAGAATATCTACTTGATTAGGCTGTATAATGCAATGAAACGTAACACTTTTTTTTCTTTTTCCTTTTTCATTTCATTCAAGAACTTCAACAGATCCTCCAAGTTTATAATATTACATTTGGCAAACCATAGAAGAAGCTCCATTATAAAGTCTATTTGAAGCTGATTTGTGATAAAATCTATAAGAAAAGAAATATAAAGAGTGGAATTAACAAAGTAATGACATACAACAATCCAATTAAAATTAACATCACTTTTCCTCATCAAGTGGGAAAAGGAAACCATCTAACAGTTAGCTTAACAGCATGAGACACCATCAAAAACTAGATATAAGTAAAGGAACAGTAACAGTGCTTACTCTATACATGAGTTAGGGTACCAGCACAGTGATAAGAAGAGTATTTTGCATTTAAATGTTGTCTTACATTGCAAAAAAAAAAAGTTAATGATAATTATCATTCTTAGAATGCTACTGAAACGAAGATAGGTAAGAACAGTATTATTCCTGTCTTCCAATAAAACTCACAGTAGGTTAATAGAGCTAATATTCTTACCAATTTTAATTCTTTGGGGCTTGTATTTCCTAGAGTTGGTGCCAATTATCTGTTAAATTCTTTGGGAAACTGACAAGTATCTGTAAATTCCTGGAGAATATATATTTTAACCTACTTTGGAAATAGTTGATTGCACAACCTTTGACTTGAACTTGTAATTTTTGAAATTCCAAAGGCTTGTAAGGAATACTCAAACTATCTCATGTTGTGAAAGCATTTCTGAATCAATAATAGAAACTATTATTTGGTGATCAAAGATAAAGCAAAATAAAATTCCCATCATCTTCACTTAGATCTAAGAAATATAATATGACTTCACACTGGAGAAAGTCATATTCCTTCACTAATGATTATGAATTGAAACTAGGTCTTATATAGGTTCTGTGTATCTGTAACCTATGTCACTTTGCATGGCTTGCACTTCAAGGGAGGAATCCATGTTTTGGCTTTGCTTCATTAACTGCTGAACTTTTCCTCGATTTTCTGCTCTGAAAAGTTCTGATATCCAGCCTATTTTGTCTCACAGTTGCAAGACTAGAATATCTGAAAATATTTTTAAGCATTTTAATATTATACAAATATAAACAAATTTTAGTTACTTTATGTACCATGCTTCTAACTATGAGATTACACTAAGATTTCCTCAAATCTATCCTGGTTCATTGACTTCTCAAGATATTTATTCTGGCGGCGCCCAACCAAGAAATTCTCAGCTCTGTAGATTTTCAACCCCAAAGTCACCTTTGCAATCTTCCCG
>NW_026741756.1:0-4796 GCF_022355385.1 Mustela nigripes
ATTTATTTGACAGAGAGAAGTCACAAGTAGATGGAGAGGCAGGCAGAGAGAGACAGAGGGAAGCAGGCTCCCCGCTGAGCAGAGAGCCCGATGCGGGACTCGATCCCAGCACCCTGAGATCATGACCCCAGCCGAAGGCAGTGGCTCAACCCACTGAGCCACCCAGGTGCCCCATATGTTTGTATTTAAAGTAAATGATATAGTCTTCTAGAAAGTGATAGTACTATTAAAGTAAAATAAGAGGGATATCAAATACCAGGGTCTGGAACAAGAGGAAAAATTTTTTAAATCTTAATTTAATTTTTTTTCAGTGTTCCAAGATTCATCATTTATGCACCACACCCAGTGCTCCATGCACCACATGCCCCCTCCATAATACCCATCACCAGGATCACCCATCCCTTCATCTCCCTCCCCTCCAAAACCCTCACTTGTTTCTCAGAGTCCACAGTCTCTCATGCTTCATCTCCCCCTCCAATTTACCCCAATTTACTATTCCTTCCCTTCTCCTAATGTCCTTCATGTTATTCGTTATGCTCCACAGGTAAGTGAAACCATATGATAATTGACTTTCTCTGCTTGACTTATTTCACTCAGCATAATCTCTTCCACTCCCATCCATGTGGAAACAAAAAATTGGGTATTTATCCTTTCTGATGGAGGCATAATACTCTATAGTATATGGAGTATCTTCTTTATCCATTCATCAATTGAAGGGCATCTTGGTTCTTTCCACAGTTTGGTGACTGTGGCCATTGCTGCTATGAACATTGGGGTACAGATGGTCCTTCTATTCACTACATCTGTATCTTTAGGATGAATATCCAGTAGTGCAATTGCAGGGTCATAGGGAATCTCTCTTTTTAGTTTAAGGAATCCCTACATTGTTTTCCAAAGTGGCTGCACCAACTTGCATTCCCACCAACAGTGTAAGAGGGTTGCCCTTTCTCCACATCCTCTCCAACACTTGTTGTTTACTGTCTTGTTAATTTTGGTTGTTCTAACTATTGTAAGGTGGTATGTCAATGTGGTTTTCATTTGAATCTCCCTGATGGCTAATGATGATGAACACTTTTTCATATCTGTTAGCCATTTGTATGTCTTCTTTGGAGAAGTGTCTGTTCATGTCTTCTGCCCATTTTTTGACATGATTATCTGTTTTGTGTGTGTTGAGTTTGAGGAGTTCTCTGTAGATCTTGGATATCAGCCCTTTGTCAGTAGTTTCATTTGCAAATAACTTCTCCCATTCCATGGGTTGCCTCTTTGTTTTGTTGATCTTTTCATTTGCTGTGCATAATCTTTTGATCTTGATGAAGTCCCAAAAGTTCATTTTCACTTTTGTTTCCTTTGCCTTTGGAGATGTGTCTTGAAATAAGTTGCTGTGGTTGATGTGGAAGACATTACTGCCTATGTTCTCCTCTAGGATTTTGATAGATTCCTGCCTCACATTGAGGTCTTTCATCATTTTTGAGTTTATCTTTGTGTATGGTGTGAGAGAATGGTTGAGTTTCATTCTTCTATACACAGCTGTCCAATTTTTCCAGCACCATTTATTGAAGAGACTTTCTTCCACTGTATGTTTTTTTCCTGCTTTGTAGAAGATTATTTAACCATAGAGTTGAGGATCCATATCTGGGCTCTCTACTCTGTTCCATTGGTCTACATGTCTGTTTTTGTGCCAGTACCACGCTGTCTTGGTGATCACAGCTTTGTAGTAAAGCTTAAAGTCAGGCAACGTGATGCCCCCAGCTTTGTCTTTCTTTTTAAACATTTTCTTAGTGATTCAGTGTCTTTTCTGATTCCAAAGCAAGATAAAATTTTAAATGTGCCTATAGTATTATTCATTAAGAGGGTAACATTTGATGGGAGACTTGAAAGTGATGAGTATCCATACTAATTAATTTGATGTCTGTTCTAATTGGTCAATGCCTCCAACATACCAATTGGAAAAATTATTGAATATTACACCTAGAAACTGAGACAATTCCTAGCAAGATAAATACTCTGAACCACCATAGTCCATTGAATTTCTTTTGCCAGCCTTAATCAAATAATAAGAGGCTTCTTCTCATTAGTTAATGAAGGTGCTTCTGCCTTGCTGAAATATCCCATAATGCTACCCCCTTCAAAGTCTGATCTGAGAAAAGAAGGAGCACATGCTGAAGTATTCCAAAATTCTATTAATTTTTGTCAGTATAAAATTGTTGAATATATGTAGGAATGGATTTACAGACACTAGACAAGGGAAAAACACACTTTTTGATAGGATTTGTAGAAACAGGTACAACTAAAATAATCTCTGACTTCAGTATGCTAGCTCAGACACCTGCACATGATTTATTAAGGCCATCAAGAATAGAAGCCCTGGTAAAACTCTGACACTTTGGGCTGGAACTGCACCCTAGGATTCAGGATGAATTGGAAGTAAAGCAGCTTTCACACAGACTGCAGCTCAGCTCTGAATCATTTTGGTGACCCAGAAAGTCTCAATCCTAATATTGGATTTTAAAAATCCCAGATTGCTGGTGTTCGCAGGTCCCTGGCAGAAGCAACAGAAAATACTCCATTTCTGGAAGATAATATTATTTCAAGCTTAACATTATTTTTAAAAACAAATGTTTTAATGTAGTATATGGAATACATGAAAGATAAAGCAGGCAACTTGAACAAGAAATAGAAGAAAAACAGGGCATAGAAAAGGACTCATGGGACTCCAGATATTGCAACTTTGAGATATAGACTTTAAAATAACTATGTGTGCCAGTTATAAAGATGAGGGAAGTGATTGAAAATTTAAACAGATCAGGGGCAGGAAAACGTGAAAAAAAATTTAAATAGAATTTCTAGATGTAAAAAATGCAATAACTGACATTTAGAATTAGTGGTTGAATTAAATAGAGCTTAGATGCAGAGGAAGAGAGAATTTGTAAACCAAAATATAATTTTGAAGAAAATAACAGGAAAGATGCATGGAGAGGTAAAGAAATGGGAAAATAGAAGGGAGGGTGACAATTCTGCTTCTGTGTATATGCCCAACAGAAAAGCATGCACATGTGCACCAAGTGACATACAGAATAATGCTCATTCTTTAATATTTTTGTAACATTTTTGAACATTTTTTTGAAAATAACCCATTTGTTTTTCAACATAACGTATAAATTGTAGTACATTCATAGAATGAATACTATACAACAATCAAAAAATGAACTATAGCTACATGTGACAACTTGGATAAATCTCACAACTATAATGATGAGCAGAAGAAACAAGATAAAATAATATATACTCCCATTTAAGGTAAGCTTCCAATGTCCACTTCATTAAAGCAAGGTTCAAAAACAGGTGAAATACTGTTATGTGTTTAGGAATGCATGTTAAGGTAGTAAAATTAAAAATAAATGTAATATAATGTCAACCATAAACAGTAGGATAATAGTTATACTTCAGTGAAAGGGACAGTTTTTTTTTACTGCAAAGTGGCATGCAGAGGACTTCTGGGTGTAGGCATTCCTCTATATTGTAATTTTCATGATTGTTCTACAAATGTTCACTTTATCATAATTCATTAAATTGTGCATTTTTGTTTTATGCACTTTTTAATTTTTTTAAATTTATTTGACAGACAGAGATCACAAGTAGTCAGAAAGGCAGGCAGGGAGAGAAAGGAGGAAGCAGGCTCTCTGCTGAGCAGAAAGCCTGATGCAGGGCTCGATCCCAGGACCCTGGGATCACGACCTGAGCCAAAGGCAGAGGTTTTAACACACTGAGCCACCCAGGCGCTTCTATGCACTTTTTTTTTTTAACCATGTGTAATATTTTACCCCCCCAAAATGATTTAAAACAGCCACTATAGTGGCTGTCCTCTGTAGTTTGAAGATGAATGTGGGAGTTCTACAGCTTAAATGTACTGCCTTATTTCAGTGAGAATGATGGCATCAAAAAAAATGGCAGATAGTGACCAGCAACACTTAACCACCAGAGTCAAGGTGAGTATGCTTACTGTAATAAGCAACAGAGCAAGAATATTATTCAGAATGGCTTGACCTGCTTAAGATTTAAGATAGTACTGAATTATTCATGAAGCTCTTGAACTAAAATAGATGAACAACCTACTAAATTCCTACTGGATGCATATAACATGGTCCCCCAATTCCCAAACCTGAGACAATTCCCAGAACAAAAGCCCCTTTAAGGAGGATCCTATAATACCACCATTAGTAGGTACTATACATCTGTCTTCCTAGGTTTGCCAAAAGGAAACTGTAGTCATTTACCAGGATAACTGTATACTGGGGAAAAATAAATACCTAAAACTTTTAGGGATCACTGGACATTTGTTTTATTTATGCTAAGCCCAGGGGATCTAAAACATCACTGTGTTCTACTAGTGCCTGTAAGGAGGGGCTTATATAGGAATCAAATGATAAAATGGAATTCTAACCATCTCACAGTGGGTTTCAGTAGGTCTGTGAACTAATCATGTGGCTATCTCTCCAGTTCCCAAATACATGAATTGGAATTAATACTTGGCAACTGCCAAATCCCCACATTGACTCCCCAACCTGTAATGCAAGGGATATTACAGAAAGAAGGGCCAAGTTAAGACCTATGGAACTTCCCTCTCCACCAAGAGTAAATTAAGAGTTAATACTATATTCCTGGGATAATTACAAAGAACAATAATACCAAAGATGTGTGCAGGGATTGAGATTCCTATATATATATTTTAAATTTCCTTAGTTTCCAGTCTTACACACACACACACACACACACACATATATATATATATATATATA
>NW_026741757.1:0-363 GCF_022355385.1 Mustela nigripes
GGGCATTTAGCCCATTCACATTCAGGGTAACTATTGAGAGATATGAATTTAGTCCCGTTGTTTTGCCTGTAAGGTGACTGTTACTGTATATGTTCTCTGTTCCTTTCTGATTTACCATTTGTAGGCTCTCTCTTTGCTTAGAGGACCCCTTTCAATATTTCCTGTAGAGCTGGTTTGGTGGTTGCAAATTCTTTCAGTTTTTGTTTGTCCTGGAAGCTTTTAATCTCTCCTTCTCTTTTCAATGATAGCCTAGCTGGATATAGTATTCTTGGCTGCATGTTTTTCTCGTTTAGTGCTCTGAAAATATCATGCCAGCTCTTTCTGGCCTGCCAGGTCTCTGTGGATAAGTCAGCTGCCAATCTA
>NW_026741757.1:463-4794 GCF_022355385.1 Mustela nigripes
GTTGGCTGCATGTTTTTCTCGTTTAGTGCTCTGAAAATATCATGCCAGCTCTTTCTGGCCTGCCAGGTCTCTGTGGATAAGTCAGCTGCCAATCTAATATTTTTACCATTGTATGTTACAGACTTCTTTTCCCGGGCTGCTTTCAGGATTTTCTCTTTGTCACTAAGACTTGTATATTTTACTATTAGGTGACGGGGTGTGGGCCTATTCTTATTGATTTTGAAGGGCATTCTCTGAACCTCCTGATTTTTGATGCTTGTTCCCTTTGCCTAATTGGGGAAATTCTCCTCAATAATTCTCTCCAGTATACCTTCTGCTCTCCTCTCTCTTTCTTCTTCTTCTGGAATCCCAATTTTTCTAATGTTGTTTCGTCTTATGGTGTCATTTGTCTCTCAAATTCTCCCCTTGTGTTCCAGCAGCTGTTTGTTCCTCTTTTGCTCAGCTTCTTTATTCTCTGTCATTTGGTCTTCTATATCGCTAATTCTTTCTTCTGCCTCATTTATCCTATCAGTGAGAGCCTCCATTTTTGATTGCACCTTATTAATAGCTTTTTAAATTTCAACTTGGTTAGATTTTAGTTCTTTTATTTCTCCAGAAAGGGCTTTTATATCTCCTGAGAGGGTTTCTCTAATATCTTTCATGCCTTTTTCGATCCCAGCTAGAACCTTGAGAATTGTCATTCTGAACTCTAGATGTGATATATTACCAATGTCTGCATTGATTAGGTCCCTAGCATTTGGTACTGCCTCTTGTTCTTTTTTTTTGTGGTTAAGTTTTCCGCCTTGTCATTTTGTCCAGATAAGAGTATTTGAAGGAGCAAGTAAAATACTAAAAGGGTGGCAACAACCTCAGGAAAATATGCTTTAACCAAATCAGAAGAGATCCCAAATCGTGAGGGTGGAGAAAGGGGATAAAAAGAGGTTCAAAAAGAACGAAAGAAAAAAAAAATAAAAGAATTAAAAAAAGAAAACAAATAAAGTAAAGTTTAAAAAAGAAAATATATATATATTTAACTAGTTAAAAAACGTTAAAAAAGAAAAGGGTAAAAGTTAAAAAAATTTTAGCAGAAGAAAAGAACAAAAATGAGAAAGAAAAAAATTAAATTAACTGCAAGACTAAAAATTAACAGGGAGAAAGCCATGAGTTCCGTGCTTTGCTTTCTCCTCCTCTGGAATTCTGCTGCTCTCCTTGGTATTGAAACCACACTCCTTGGTAGGTGAACTTGTTCTTGGCTGATTTCTTGTTGATCTTCTCGGGGAGGGGCCTGGTGTAGTGATTCTCAAGTGTCTTTGCCCTAGGCGGAATTGCACCACTCTTACCAGGGGCCGGGCTGAATAATCCGCTCGGGTTTGCTTTCCGGAGCTTTTGTTCCCTGAGCGCTTTCTGTAGAGTTCTGGAGGAGGAATACAAATGGCGGCCTCCTGGTCTCTGGCCCTCAGTGCGCCATCAGAGAACAGCACCCAGTAACTCCTGTCTGCCTGACCTCCGGCCACGCTCCAAGCTTACCGAGCCTGTGACCAGTTCAAGGTAACCCAGAGCTGTGAGCTTAGTGTCGGCTCTGTCTCTGTAGCCGGCTTTCCCGTTCCAACACCCGCAAGCTCTGCGACACTCAGACACTCCTGATCCTTCTTTGACCCTGCGGGACCTGAGGCCACGCTGACCCTGCGTGGGCTTCGCCCCGGTTAGCCTCTGGAGCGATGTCCCTCAGCGGAGCAGACCTTTAAAAGTCCTGATTTTGTGTGCTGTTGCTCCGCCGCTTGCCGGGAGCCGGCCCTCCCCCCCGGGGTCTATCTTCCCGTCGCTTTGGATTCACTTCTCCGCCAGTCCTACCTTTCAGAAAGTAGTTGTTTTTTTGTTTCTAGAATTTCTGTTCCTCCTCTCTTCGATCTGTGGATGGATTTGCAGGTGTTTGCAACCTTACATAAGCTCTCTAGCTGATCTGCTAGCTGAAGTAGTCTCAGCCTGCTACTTCTCCGCCATCTTGACTCCTCCCTTTTTGTGAACTCTTTAGGGATTTCTACATATAGTATCATGTCATCTGCAAATAGTGACCATTTTCTTTTACTATTTATATTTCATGTCTTTTTTTGTTTGTTTTGCTTTTTTGTGTAAATGGTTTATCTAGGGCTTTCAATAAGATGATGAATGAAAGTGGTAAGAGTGGGCATCTTTATCTTGTTCTTGCTGGTAGTGGGAAATTTTTCAGCATTTCACCCTTGAGTATAATATCAGCTGTGGGCTTTTCATATAGGCCTTTGTTTGGTGGAGGTTTCTTCCCCTGTACCCAGATGGTTTAGAGTCTTTTGTTTGTTTGTTTGTTTAGAGTCTTTATCATAAATGCATATTGAATCATGTCAAGTGTTCTTTCTGTATCTATTGTAACAATCCTAAGATTTTTTAAATTTAATTTCTATTCAGTGTAACAGAATTCATTGTTTATGTACCACACCCAGTGCTTCATGCAATATGTGCCCTCCATAATACCCATCACCAGCCTCCCCTAACCTCCCACCCTAAACCCTACAAAACCCTCAGATTGTTTTTCAGAGTCCATAACCTCTCATGGTTTATATCCCCCTCCAGTTTGCCCGAACTCCCTTCTCCTCTCCATTTCCCCATGTCCTCCGTGTTATTTGTTATGCTCCACAAGTAAGTGAAACCATATGATAATTGACTCTCTCTGCTTGACTTATTTCATCTAGCATAAACTCCTCCTGTCCCATCCATGTCGACACAAATGTTGGGTATTCATCCTTTCTGATGGAGGCATAATAGTCCATGGTATATATGGACCACATCTTCCTTATCCATTCGTCTGTTGAAGGGCATCTTGGTTCTTTGCACAGTTTGGTGACCATGGCCATTGCTGCTATGAACATTGGGGTACAGATGGCCCCTCTTTTCACTACATCTGTATCTTTGCGGTAAATACCCAGTGGTGCAATTGCAGGGTCATAGGGTACCTCTACATTTAATTTCTTAAGGAATCTCCACATTGTTCTCCAAATTGGCTGCACCAACTTGCATTCCCACCAACAGTGTAAGAGGATTCCCCTTTCCCCATGTCCTCTCCAACACATGTTGTTTCCTGTCTTGCTCATCTTGGCCATTCTAACTGGTGGGAGGTGGTTTCTCAATGTGGTTTTAATTTGACTCTCCCTGATGGCTAGTGATGATGAACATTTTTTCATGTGTCTGTTAGCCATTTTTATGTCTTAATTGGAGAAGTGTCTGTTCTTGTCTTCTGCCCATTTTTTTATATGATTATCTGTTTTGTGTGTGTTGAGTTCTTTATAGATCCTGGATATCAGCCTTTTGTCTGTACTATCATTTGCAAATATCTTCTCCCATTCCGTGAGTTGCCTCTTTGTTTTGTTGACTGTTTCCTTTGCTGTGCAGAAGCTTTTGATCTTGATGGAGTCCCAAAAGTTCATTTTCGCTTTTGTTTCCTTTGCCTTTGGAGTCATATCTTGAAAGAAGTTTCTGTGGCTGATATTGAAGAGGTTACTGCCTATGTTCTCCTCTAGGATTCTGATGGATTCCTGTCTCACGTTGAGGTCTTTTATCCATTTTGAGTTTATCTTTATGTATGGTGTAAGAGAATGGTCGAGTTTCATTCTTCTACATATAGCTGTCCAGTTTTCCCAGCACCATTTATTGAAGAGACTTTCTTTTTTCCACTGTATATTTTTTCCTGTTTTGTCGAAGATTATTTGACCATAGAGTTGAGAGTCCATATCTGGGCTCTCTTCTCTGTTCCACTGGTCTATGTGTCTGTTTTGATGCCAATACCATGCTGTCTTGGTGATCACAGCTTTGTAGTAAAGCTTGAAATCAGGTAACGCGATGCCCCCCATTTTATTTTTGTTTTTCAACATTTCCTTAGCAATTTGGGGTCTC
The DNA here is from genome assembly GCF_022355385.1 of Mustela nigripes. Lineage (NCBI taxonomy): Eukaryota > Metazoa > Chordata > Mammalia > Carnivora > Mustelidae > Mustela > Mustela nigripes. The sequence continues at coordinate 4,364 of NW_026741757.1, forward strand.
TTCTGATTCCATACAAGTTTTAGGATTATTTGCTCCAGCTCTTTGAAAAACATCTGTGGAATTTTGATCGGAATGGCATTAAAAGTATAGAATGCTCTAGGCAGTATAGACATTTTAACAATGTTTATTCTTCCGATCCAAGTGCGTGAAATGGTCTTCCATCTTTTTTCTGTCTTATTCAGTTTCTTTTGTGAGTGTTCTGTAGTTCCTCAAGTATAGTTCCTTTACCTCTTTGGTTAGGTTTATTCCTAGGTATCTTATGATTTTTGGTGGTATAGTAAATGGAACCAATTCTCTAATTTCCCTTTCTGTATTTTTTAGTGTATAAGAAAGCCACTGATTTTTGTACATTGACTTTGTATCCTGCCATGTTGCTGAATTGCTGTATGAGTTCTAGTAGTTTGGAGGTGGAGTCTTTTGGGTTTTCCATA
>NW_026741758.1:0-4793 GCF_022355385.1 Mustela nigripes
TATACTCAGGGGAAGGCCAGGGTTGTGTAATCTGTCTCTAATTTTTTCAAGAATGAGGGAGAAGGAAGAAATAGGAAGCATTTCTTTTCTGTTCTAGCATCCAGAAACAGCTAGTGAGAAATTGGAGATAACAGAGCAACCTTTGAGAGCCAATGAATTGGTAGGTAAAGAGAGCTTGCCTGTATTTATTAGCATGACTTTAAGAAAGATCAGCTTGCTCTATGGCTACCAAAGGATTTTAAAAATCAGAGATAATCTTGTTAGAGTGTGTTTCTCAAAAGAGTGAAAAGATATTATGTGATCAAATACACTTCTAAAACACAAATAAATTGCAAAAGAATCCTACTCTGCCCCTTCTTGGATAAGATAAAGAACTAAATAAAATATTGGGCATTGCTGTATTACATATAAAACCATGGTGCATACAATTAAATATGTATAGCATATAAAAGGAAAATATTCCCATATTTTCCTATATTCCTATATTCTATAAAATGTCTTGGCGGAGGTGGCGCAGGCGAGAGCTGGTCTCCTCAGTATACTGGCAGCTTCGGAGGTGCAAGCGGCGGCGGCAGCAGCCGGAGCTGGAGGCCCAGCAGCTGAGGTCGGGCTGAAGTCAGGCTGAGGTGGAAGCTAAAGACCACTTTGCTTAAGAATGCTTGGATCAACCAGGAGATCAAAGAAGAACTGAAACAATTCATGGAAACCAATGAGAATGAAGACACTTCGGTCCAAAACCTATAGGTTACAGCAAAAGCAGTCCTAAAGGGGAAATACATAGCCATCTAAGGTTCCCTCAAAAAAAAAATTGAAAAATCCAGAATACACCAACTGTCTCTACAACTTAAAGAACTGGAGAATCAACAACAAATTAAACCAACTCCACACACAAAAAGGGAAATAATCAAGAGTAGAGCAAAGATCAATGAGGTAGAAACTAGAGATACAGTAGAACATATCAATGAAACCAGAAGCCAGTTTTTTTAAAGAATCAATAAGATCAATAAACCATTGGCCACACTAATCCAAAACAAATGAGAGAAAGCCCAAATTCATAAAATTATGAATGAAAAGGGAGAGATCACAACTAACACCAAAGAAGTAGAAACAATCATCAGAAGCTATTATCAAAGGTATATGCCAATAAGCTAAGCAACCTAGATAAAATGGATGCATTCCTGGAAAACTACAAACTCCCAAAATTGAAACAGGAAGAAACTGACAACCTGAATAGACCAATATCTAGTATTGAGATTGAAGCAGTAATCAAAAACTCCCAAAAAACAAGAGCCCAGGACCTGCTGTATTCCCTGGGGAATCCTACGGAACTTTCAGAGAAGAAATAACATCTATTCTCCTGAAGCTGTTTCAAAAAACTGAAGCAAAAGGAAAACTTCCAGACTCTTTTTATGAAGTCAGCATTACCCTGATCCCCAAAACAGGTAAAGTCCATACCAAAAGGAGAATTTCAGACCAATATCACTGATGAATATGGATGCTAAGATGCTCAACAAGATCCTAGCAAACAGGATCCAACAGTACATTAAAAAGATTATCCACCATGACCAGGTGGGATTCATCCCTGGGCTACAAGGATGGTTCAACATTCGCAAATCAATCAGTGTAATAGAACTAATCAATAAGAGAAGAACCACATGGTCTTCTCAATTGATGCAGAAAAAGCATTTGACAAAATCCAGCATCCGTTCCTGATTAAAATGCTTCAAAGTATAGGTATAGAAGGAACATTCCTGAACTTCATCAAATCTATCTATGAAAGACCCACAGCAAATATCATCCTCAATGGGAAAAAGCTTGCAGCCTTCCTGTTGAGATCAGGAACATGACAAGGATGCCCATTCTCACCACTCTTGTTCTACATAGTATTAGAAGTCCTAGCAACAGCAATCAGACAACAAAGAGAAATAAAAGGTATCCAAATTGGCAATGAAGAAGTCAAACTCTCTCTCTTTGCAGATGACATGATTCTTTATATGGAAAACCCAAAAGACTCCACCCCCAAACTACTAGAACTCATACAGCAATTCAGCAATATGGCAGGATACAAAGTCAATGTACAGAAATCAGTGGCTTTCTTATACACTAACAATTAAAATACAGAAAGGAAAATTAGAGAATCGATTCCATTTACTATAGCACCAAGAACGATAAGATCCCTGGGAATAAACCTAACCAAAGGGGTAAAGGATCTGTACTTGAGGAACTACAGAACACTCATGAAAGAAATTGAAGAAGATACAAAAAGATGGAAGACCATCCCATGCTCTTGGATCGGAAGAATAAACATTGTTAAAATGTCTATACTGCCTAGAGCAATCTATACTTTTAATGCTATTCCGATCAAAATTCCACCAGTATTATTCAAAGGGCTGGAGCAAATAATCCAAAAATTTGTATGGAATCAGAAGAAACCCTGAATCACTAAGGAAATGTTGAAAAACAAAAATAAAACAGGGGTCATCATGCTACCTGATTTCAAGCTTTACTACATATCTGTGATCATCAAGACAGTGTGGTGCTGGCATAAAAACAGACACATACACCAGTGGAACAGAGTAGAGAGCCCAGATATGGACCCTCAACTCTATGGTCAATTAATCTTTGACAAAACAGGAAAAAATATACAGTGGAAAAAAGACAGTCTCTTCAATAAATGGTGCTGGGAAAACTGGGCAGCTATATGTAGAAGAATGAAACTTGACCATTCTCTTACACCGTACACAAAGATAGACTCAAAATGTATAAAAGACCTCAAGGTGAGCCAGGAATCCATCAGAATCCTAGAGGAGAACATAGGCACTAACCTCTTCGATATCAGCCACAGCAACTTCATTCAAGATATGTCTCCAAAGGCAAAGGAAACAAAAGCAAAAATGAACTTTTGGGACTTCATCAAAATCAAAAGCTTCTTCACAGCAAAGGAAACAGTCTAGAAAACAAAGAAGCAACCCACGGGATGGGAGAAGATATTTGCAAATGACAGTACAGACAAAAGGTTGATATCCAGGTTTATAAAGAACTTCTTAAACTCAACACACACAAAACAGGTAACCATACCAAAAAATGGGCAGAAGATATGAACAGACACTTCTCCAATGAAGACGTACAAATGGCTATCAGACACATGAAAAAATATTCATCATCACTAGCCCTCAGGGAGATTCAAATTAAAACCACATTGAGATACCACCTTACACCAGTTAGAATAACCAAAATTAACAAGACAGGAAACAACATGTGTTGGAGAGGATGTGGACAAGGGGAACCCTCTTACACTGTTGGTGGGAATGCAAGTTGGTGCAACCACTTTGGAGAACAGTGTGGAGATTCCTCAAGAAATTAAAGATTCCTATGGCCCTGCAATTGCACTACTGGGTATTTACCCCCAAGATACAGATGTGGTGAAAAGAAGGGCCATCTTTACCCCAATGTTTGTAGCAGCAATGGCCATGGTTGCAAAACTGAAGATGCCCTTCAACGGACGAATGGATTAGGAAGATGTGTTCCATATGCACTATGGAGTATTATGCCTCTATCAGAAAGGATGAATACTCAACTTTTGTAGCAACATGGACAGGGCTGGAAGAGATAATGCTGAGTGAAATAACTCAAGCAGAGAGAGTCAATTATCATATGGTTTCACATATGATAATTCGCATAACAAATAACATGGAGGACATGGGGAGATGGAGAGGAGAAGGGAATTGAAGGAAACTGGAAGGGGAGGTGAACCATGAGAGACTATGGACTCTGAAAAACAACCTGAGGGTCTTGAAAGGGCTGGGGTTGGAGGTTGGGGTAACAAGGTAGTGGGTATTAGGGAGGGCACATATTGTATGGAGCACTGCGTGCGGTGCAGAAACAATGAATACTGTTACACTGAGAAGAAATTTAAAAAAAAAAGGAAAATATTTCTTCTAGAGTTAATTGACATATTATTCTCTCATAACACACTGAGTGACTCAAAAGTAGATTGCAATTTACCAATTAGGAATCTCAGGTAAAAGTTTAAATACATTATAAACAAATAGTACAGTCTGGCAAGAAAATACCAATATTTAAAATTTTATCATTTTTTAATTTTATTATGGGGGTTAGAGATGTTTGACATACAAAAATGGATTATTTTTAAGATCTCAACACAGTACCATGCAATTATTCCTTGATAGTCTATCTCTTAAGTCAAAAATAATTTATATCTTGCTTTAATTGGGAATATTTCTGGGCATATTTAACATAGTATACTGTTAATGTCTTTATTACTAGAAATTCTATTTTCCTAAAAACATTAGCATCATATAATACTTGGCCTCTTTTTAAAGTCTCTTTTATTTTGCACAGATCAGAGGTGACAATGCACCCATATAGATGGAGAATCTTCAACCTAAAAGAAAAGTGAAAAGACAAGACCCCCAATTATGTGGAGTGGAGACAGGGGAGCCTAGATTCTAAGCATGGTAAGTGCATGAAAATTTCTTTATGTTAAGTACTTTATGTTTCTCAAGGAGAAAGATAGCATCTAACTTGAGAACATCAAGTACATTTTAAAATTTTGTCGCCTTGAAGGAGGCAAGATGACGGAGAAGGAGCAGGCTGAGACTACTTCAGATAGCCGGAGATCAGCTAGATAGCTTATCTAAAGATTGCAAACACCTGAAAATCCATCGGCAGATCAAAGAGAAGAAGAACAGCAATTCTGGAAACAGAAAAACAACCACTTTCTGAAAGGTAGGACCAGCGGAGAAGTGAATCCAAAGCAACGGGAAGATAGA
>NW_026741759.1:0-4791 GCF_022355385.1 Mustela nigripes
AGTCAATGTCTCAACTGGTTTCGTAAAATAACAAGAATAATAATGACATGGTCACATAAAGGTCCTTGATCTCTATAACCAGACAACATGGCTCTGGTCCAGAAAAGCATGAAGACACAACCTCTTCCCATGACCCAAACCCAGCACCCTCAGGGATCCTGACACACTTCACGGGTGATGAGTTCCTGTGCTCCATGGAGTTGTCCAAGTGCAAAGGATACAGGCACCCTCCAGGGTTCGTTCTGTTTTCTTCATAAATCCCCCAGTCCAAGTCGTAAGTGATTTACCAGTCAGGTTTTAGAGCCCAGGATGGGCCAACAGGTGAGCAGCACCCCCACCTCCAATAACTCACCTTTCCACTATTGGAGGCAGTGCTGAGCTCTAGTGCAACAGATGCTGGAAGAGGGGCAGTGTAGCTTGCCGCCAAAGGCAGCAGTGCTGAGCTGCAGTGGGTGAGACATTTTAAGACGTCCCACTGGTGCTTCCTGACAATGGATGCAGTGGAGAGATACAGTGCAAGGCATGGGAAGGAGAGGCAGTGCAGATTTCCACCACTGGAGGCAGTGTTGAGTTGCAGCCTGAGAGACAGCGGAAGACCAGTGTGGCTTAAACCAGTGGTGGCTGTTGCAAGCTGCCTTGCAAGAGACTGGAAGACCTGGCAGTTCAGGTTTGCGCCACTGGAGGGAGTGGTGAGCTGCAGAGGGAGAATCTCTGGAAGACATGGCAATCCTGCTTGCCACCACTGGAGGCAGTGGCGAGCTACAGTGTGAAAGACGCTAGAAGATGAGTCTGTGTAGCCTGTCGGCACTGAGGGCAGCGGTGAGTTGCTGGGTGAGAGGTCCTGAAAGGCGACACGCAGCAGCTTGTTTCTCCAGGAGGCAGTGGTGAGCTTAATAGCCTCTGTTGCCCCAGGCTAAGGAGCGATGGTAACAACCCCTAGAGCCATCCACCAACTAACTAAGCATTGTGCTCCGTGTTCCCAGGTTTGGTGGTAATGTGCTGTCAGGTTGGGGTAAGAGGGCCTCCAGGTGAGGGTCTGGAGTCAGGGGGAAACCAGACTTGACTCCTGTTGCACTTGGAACTGATAAGCTGTATTTTTTGGAAGAGTATCTTCGCTTCTCCAGAAAGGACAATGGCATTGGTCAACTTTAGAATGAAGGTAATTACTACTTAAGAAACAAGTATGTGTTTCACCTTCTCCCAGGAACTGGAGCAGGTGTGCAGGCCTTAGGTCGGAGATGTCTGCTTATCCCCACCTGACAACACTTTTCCACTCTGGCTCCATGAGACCTGAAGCTTTGAACATCAGCGTCTGAGTCAGCCATGCATCTTGTCACAGGACATCAACATTCAGAGACATCAGTGGGTATATTGGAGGCAATGTCACATCCATGTCAGGATGGGAGGTAAAACTTCTCTTTCACCCCAAACCTCCTGGGCTTTTCTCTTGTCTCCAGTGGAGCCACAAAGTCACACTGGAGCAGCTGTCAGCAGTCTAGAGTGGGTGCCAGAGTTCCTGAGTTTCCCTGCAAGGAGCACCTGGCAGGGGATCCTATTTTCTCTGTCCCTTTCTGCCTTACAAAGTTATATGGAACATCTCTTTCCTAGGCAATCATTTGGATTTGAAAGGGAAGGTGAGATTGACTTGGTGTGTGTGTGGGGGGGGGGGGTTGTTTTGTTTTGTTTTGTTTTTGACACAGAGAGAGATCACAAGTAGGCAGAGAGGCAGGGAGAGAGGGGGGAGCATGATCCCTGCTGAGCAGAGAGCCCGAAGCGGGGCTCGATCCCAAGACCCCGAGATCATGACCTGAGCCCAAGGCAGAGGCTTAACCCACTGAGCCCCAGGAGCCCCTCAGTGTGTGTTTTTAACATAGAACGCATTCCTTCATCTAACCGTGTTTATTCCCCTGGGCCTAGGTTGTGGTGGAGTGGCCAGCATCTAGAGTTAATGTGACTGTTGTGGTCAGATAGAGACTTGGATGATGTCTTGTCATTTGTTAAAGGTGATGTTTCCTAATTGATTAATCTTTTCATCCAAAGAATTACAATGAGGGCAGAGGGAAAATGCAAAATGATTCCAAGGAGCCTTTGATAATTTAAAAGTGAAGTTTGCCATTCTCATTTCACTAAATGGATCATCTAGATAGTGGGACATTGCTACATTTTCTCTGTAGTTTCACTGGTGGTAAAGTCAGAAGGAGAGTCTTTGGGATTCTCCTGGATAGAAACATGCTGGTGGCTTCAAGGGGCTTGGTATCAGGAACCCTGCGTGGATTTCTGTACCTTCTTGCTTGACGCTGGATGAGTCCCAGGTTTTCCATTTCCTTCTTAGGAAATTGCTGGCAGGCAATGTTGTGCTTAAAGTGGAACCCTCCTGCACTGTGGGTGGCATGTGGGCTGCTGCAGCCACTCTGGAACAGAGTGTGGTGGTTCCTCCAAAAGCTAAGAATTGAACAACATTAGGATCCAGCAGTTGCCATCCTAGGTATTTACCCAAAGGACACATAAATGCACATTCAATGGGGGTACAAACACTGTGATGTTTGTAGCAGCATTATCAACAATAGCGAAACTGTGGAGAGAGTCCCAGTGTCTGTTCACTGATGAATGGATAAATAAGATGTGGGAGGTATATATACACTGGAATAGGACCCAGCTTCGCAAAGAATGAATTCTTACCATCTGCAAGGATGCGGATGCATCCAAAGTGGATTAAGCTAAGCAAAATCTGTAAGGAAAGACAAATACCCACGGACTTCACTCCTCTGGCATTTCAGAAAAAACATGGGTGAACACAGTGTGAGGAGGAAGCTAGGCAAATGAGGAAACAGACTCTACCTCAGAGCCCAAACCGAGGGGTGCTGGAGGGCAGGTACATTGGGGGGAAGGGGTAAATGGGTGGTGGCTATTAGGGAGGGCACTTGTTGTGATGAGCACCTGCTGTTGTGTGCAGGTGAGGAATCACGAAATCCTATCCCCAAAGCAAAGGAATTAACACTGCATGGAAACTAACTGGAATTTAAGTCAATGAAGAAAAGAAAAAGATGTTCTGCTTCATGAAGAGTGAGGTAAAAATGGAGTGATTTTCACTCTCTTATTCTGTAGATGATAGCTTTCAAACACGCTGTGGTAGGATACGCTGGTTTCTGACTGCATAAGGAGTCCTAGGAAAGCTGCAATGAAAGATTCAGATCTCAGAGCATGTTCAAGTTCCATGGCTATGTTACTTACAGTTTGCCCAGGTAGAAAGCTAAGTGGAGAGAAATACAACAGAAGAGGAAAGTAGGTGTTAACCACTCATGAGGTAGTCCTCTCTCTTTCTCATGAAAGCCTTGGGCCAGTGTAATTTTGGAAGAAGGAGTGGGGGAGGATCCTGGAGCTTTGCAGCAGACAGGGGAGTTCCAAGTCTGGGTAGAGCTGACAGGGGTCCCAGAGGAGAGTGGAGTGCATTCTGCAAGAAGTTGTGGGCAGGTCTGGCTCCAAGGCTGGCTGGGTGTCCCTGTGTGACAGTTGTGACAGGTCAGGATGGTGAACAGGTTCCTGGCTAAGGACAGGTGAGCACAGATGGAAAGCTGGCAAAGCACCTTTTTCTGTGGCACCAGCCTTACCCAACACACACAGCCTCATCGTCTGTCCCTCCAATTCAGACTTCGTGTTGCCAAGCCGATACGTTGGTTTGTGCATCATTCTTTGCATATGGGTAAAGTTTCGAAAGTTAGATGGTGGAAATTACAGGTCATCAGAACATCTGTTCCTCTTTTATTTCCTGCTCTTCTTCCAGTCAGTGAAATGGATCAGACCTGCTAGTGGAAGGGGTAACCTGTATGTTTTCCATTCCTGTTCTCATTAAACAATGGGGAAACTGTCTTCTGAAATAGTCAAAGAATCCTTTGTGGAGGTTCATGTTTTTCTCTTCCATGAACCACTTTCTGATATTTGAAATTATTTTTGAGGTGTGCCTGGGTGGCTTAGTCATTCAACATCTGCTTTCAGCTCAGGTCTTGATCCCAGGGTCCTTGGATTAAGTCATGCATTGGGGGGGGGGGGTCCCTGCTCAGCGGGAAGCCTGCTTCTCCCTCTCCCACTTCCCCTGCTTGTATACCCTCTCTTGCCGTGTCTCTTTCTGTCAAATATAAACAAAATATTTTTTTAAAAAGAAATTATTTTTTAAAGTAAATAACAGGGTGTCATGCCCTTTGTGAGGGGGAGAATTGAGGAGGAGTGTAGGAGCCTGGGGAATGGCTCACTGTGCTCCCAATGGAACATAAGCGCCTGTTAGCTTTCCTTGGGAGCAAGGGTCGAGGGAGGGGGTTTGCTGCTCACCTGGTGGCCCATCCTGGGATCTGAAACCTGACTGGTGAATCACTTATGACTTGGACAGGGGAATTTATGAAGAAAACAGAATGAACCCTGGAGGGTGCCTGTGTCCTTTGCACTTGGACAACTCCATGGAGCACAGGAACTCATCACCCATGAAGTGTGTCAGGATATCGCCCTTGCCCCGCAAGGACGACAAGACGCCCTGGTTCGGATGCATCTTCTCTCTCTTTCTCTCTATTTCCGCAAGTCTACACACTTATATATGCTTACATGACCAACCAGCGAGCAGGGTACAGGAGGGAGCGAATCAGGCTGTGCACCTAAACGAACAACTTCGCTAGCAACCAATGCTGTTTACTTCCTCTTAGGGCGTTCCGCTTAGTCTCACGAGGCAATCCTAACCTGGCAACTAGCCAGGCGCCATCTTTTAATGTCGGAGGCAGGCCCCTGGCCAGGGCGGCCTCCGCCATT
>NW_026741760.1:0-524 GCF_022355385.1 Mustela nigripes
GTTTTCTTTGCCTTTGGAGACATATCTTGAAAGAAGTTGCTGTGGCTGATATCGAAGAGATTACTGCCTATGTTCTCCTCTAGGATTCTGATGGATTCCTGTCTCGCGTTGAGGTCTTTTAACCATTTTGAGTTTATCTTTGTGTACAGTGTAAGAGAATGGTCGAGTTTCATTCTTCTACATATAGCTGCCCAGTTTTCCCAGCACCATTTATTGAAGATACTGTCTTTTTTCCACTGTATATTTTTTCCCGTTTTGTTGAACATGATTTGCCCATAGAGTTGAAGGTCCATATCTGGGCGCTTTACTCTTTCTACTGGTATATGTGTTTGTTTTTATGCCAGTACCATGCTGTCTTGGTGATCACAGTTTTGTAGTAAAGCTTGAAATCAGGTAACGTGATGCCCCCCATTTTATTTTTGTTTTTCAACATTTCCTTAGCGATTCAGGGTCTCTTCTGATTCTATACAAATTTTTGGATTATTTGCTCCAGCTCTTTGAAGAATACCGGTGCAATTTTGATC
>NW_026741760.1:624-4791 GCF_022355385.1 Mustela nigripes
ATCACAGTTTTGTAGTAAAGCTTGAAATCAGGTAACGTGATGCCCCCCATTTTATTTTTGTTTTTCAACATTTCCTTAGCGATTCAGGGTCTCTTCTGATTCTATACAAATTTTTGGATTATTTGCTCCAGCTCTTTGAAGAATACCGGTGGAATTTTGATCAGAATGGCATTAAAAGTATAGATTGCTCTAGGCAGTAGAGACATTTTAACAATGTTTATTCTTCCGATCCAAGAGCATGGAATGGTCTTCCATCTTTTTGTGTCTTCTTCAATTTCTTTCATGAGTGTTCTGTGATTGTTGTTTCTCTCCTCTCAGACAACATCAAAGAGAAAGTTTTACTGATTACTTGCTAGTTCTCCCTGTGAATGCTTGGTGGGGTCTATTAAGGAAAAAACTGCCAAGAGTGTGGGAAACCTTTATGCCTGTGACCCCTAGTGTTTCACATTCTTAGGCTTGTCCATGCTAAGACTTAAGCAATTTATTAAAAAAAAGTTTCTAATTTAATCTTCCTACCACCTTATATGTTATCTGGTGGCATCTGTCCCAAGTAAACAGACACCAAACTAGTGTTTATATATGAGGGTTCCATTCTGTGTCAAAATTTTGAGTTGGCTTTTTGTTCTGTTTTCTGAAGAGTTTACGAACATTAATTTGCTCTCCATCCAACTCTTTTCTTGCCATAATTATAGTAAAAGTATTCTTTCCTGCTTTCTACATTTTGTAATTTTTATTGTTATGTTAGTGACCACACAGTACATCATTAATTTTTGATGTAGTGTTCCATGATTTGTTGTTTGCATATAACACCCAGTGTTCCATGCAATACATGCCTTCCTTAATACCCCTCACCAGGCTCACCCATCTCTTTACGCTCCTCCCTTCGAAAACCCTCAGTTTGACTCTCGGAGCCTATAGTCTGTCATGGTTCATATCCCACTTTACTCCCCCTTTCCCTTCTTTTTCCTGTTGTCCTGATTTCTACATTTTGAAATGAAAGCAGAAGTCAATGAATGCATTAATTTTATATAAACATTTGGGTTTAACAGATAAATCGTTATTTTGACATTTGAATAAATATTTGAGACATTTGTGTTGGCTAGTGTCTAAATGAGATTTTGAGACAATAGAATGAGAAAATTTGATATCTGATAATGAACATTTGCTATAGTTTTAGGTGATGCCCACCTATTCTAGTGTCACCATTGCCCATCCATTGTCACACATTTACTCACACATCGCTGGTGACTATTCATATAATGCACACATGCACAAACTTGCAGACAGTCATATGTAAACCACCATCAACCAACCCTTCCCTTCTTCTACACATTCATGGTCCAACACAAACATCTCAGAACTGCTGCTCTCCGATTTAACAGCTTAGTTAAAGGCATCAGAACCTCCCAATCACCAAAACCACAAAGCAATCTGTAGTCAATGTTGGATTCCCCACATATTCCATCACCAAGACTTTTCTAGTCAATTTCAATTGTGTTTCTGTAGTCCATTCCCTCCTTAGCAACCCAATGGCCACAGCCTTATTTCAGTGTCCCCTGGAGCACTAGAACTACATTCTCACTGACACCCTTCCAATATATCATCTGTTCTACAAAAAAAAAAAAAAAAGTCTGTACGATGCACACAAATCTGTCCATGTCACTACTCTGGCTAACTACCATTTATGAATGACTTCCCACTGTCCTGTAGGAGTAATTCTACATTTTTTTAGCTTGGTCTTTAAAGGCCTTCTTGACCTGACTTCTGAATATTTCTTCTTCTGTGTGTCTAGGTATGTCTCCTCTTATGGACAAGAAAGGACCACTAACCAGTAACTTTGTTTTAGTTGCCTTTTGTTCCTCAAATATTAGCAACAGTCTTGAAATATGGAAGGCCATCAATAGCTTCACTAACACAACATGCATAATATATTTCAGATATTACTATACTGATTGAATTATAATATATGCATAAAAATATTTTAAAACTACCCTCAAACATGACAGAAACATGATCAGACCACTCTGTCTCTCAATCAGAAATTAGTGTATCCTGGGATGCAGCAGAGGCAGTCATAAAAGGGCACTATATAACAATACAGGCCTACCTCAAGAAGTAAGACCCAGATACACAATCTAACCACACATCTAATGGAGCTAGAAAAGAAGCAACAAACAAAGCATAAAGCCAGCAGAGGAAGAGAAATAATAAAGATTAAGGCTGGGAAAAATGATATAGAAACAAACAAACAAATAAACCCAGAACAAATCAATGAAACTGAGAGTTGGTTCTTTGAAAGAATTAATAAAATTGATAAACACTTACTCAGACATATCAAAAAGAAAAAAAGGACTCAAATAGATAAAATCACAAATGCAAGAGGAGAGATCACAACCCACACCACAGAAATACATAAAACTCTAAGAGAATATTATGAAAAATTATAGGGGCGCCTGGGTGGCTCAGTGGGTTAAGCCGCTGCCTTCGGCTCAGGTCATGGTCTCAGGGTCCTGGGATCGAGTCCCGCATCGGGCTCTCTGCTCAGCGGGGAGCCTGCTTCCTCCTCTCTCTCTGCCTGCCTCTCCATCTACTTGTGATTTCTCTCTGTCAAATAAATAAATAAAATCTTTAAAAAAAAAAAAGAAAAAAAAAAGAAAAATTATATGCCACAAAATGGAAAGAATTTGATAAATTCCTAAAAACATACAAACTAACAAAACTGAAAGAAGAAGAAATAGAAAATCTGAACAGATGCATAATCAACAAATTGAATCAGTAATCAAAAAAAGTTCAGGGCCAAATGACTTCCCAGGAGAATTCACCGAACATTCAAAGAAAGGTTAATATCTATTCTTCTCAAACTATTTCAAAAAATAAAAATGGAAGGAAAACTTCAAAAGTCATTCCATAAGTCCAACACTACCTTGATTCCAGAACCAGACAAAGACTCCACTAAAAAGAATTTCAGGCCACTATCTGTGATGAACTTGGAAGCAAAAATTCTCAACAACTAACTAGCAAACCGAATCTAACAATACATTAAAAACTTACTCACCATGATAAAGTGGGATTTATTCCTGGGCTTCAGGGGTGGACCAATATTTGTAAATCAATCGATGTGATACACCACATTAATAAAAGAAAGGATAACACTATATGATCCTCTTGATACATGCAAAAATAACATTTGACAAAATAGAGCATCTATTGCTGAAAAAAACCCTCAACAAAGTAAGGTAGATGGAAAATACATCAAGATAATAAATTCCATATATATATATAAGACCCACAGCTAATATGGCCCTCAAAGGGGAAAATTTGCAACAATTCCCCCTAAAGTCAGGAACATGAGAATGGTGTCCATCTTTACCATTGTTACTTAACATAGTACTGGAAGTCCTAGCACTCAAACAACAAAAAGAGATATAAGGCATCCAAATCAGCAGGAGGAGTTCAAACATTCACTATTTACAGACAGCATGATACCCAATATAGAAAACCCAAAAAAATCCACCAGAAAATAACTAGAACTGATATATGAATTCACAAAGTCAGGGATATAAAATGAATGTACAGAAATCTCTTGAGTTTCTATATACCCACAATGAAGCAGCAGAAAGATAAATCAAGGATTGAACTCACTATTGGTCATCTGCCCTACAAATGTGGTGGAATCAACAAAAGAACCATGGAAATTTTTGAGAAGAAGGCTGCTGAGATGGGAAAGAGCTCATTCCGGTATCCCTGGGTCTTGGACAAACCAAAAGCTGAATGTGAACGTGGTATCACCATGGATATCTCCCTGTGGAAATTTGAGACCAGCAAGTATTATGGGACCATCACTGATGCCCGAGGACACAGAGCCTTTATCAAAAACATGGTTACAGGTACATCCCAGGCTTACTGTGCTGTCCTGATTAGTGCTGCTGTGTGCTGCTGTGAATTTGAAAGAAGCATCTCCAAGAATGAGCAGAGCCATGAGCATGCCATTCTGCCTTACACACTGGGTGTAAAACAACTAACTGTTGGTGTTAACAAAATGGATTCCACTGAGCCACCCGACAACCAGAAGAGATACGAGGAAATCATTAAGGTAGGCAGTACCTACATTAAGAAAATAGGCTACAACCCCAACACAGTAGCATTAGTGCCAATTTCTGGTTGGAA
>NW_026741761.1:0-4787 GCF_022355385.1 Mustela nigripes
GAAAGACAACTATCATATGATCTCCCTGATATGAGGAAGTGGTGATGCAACATGGGGGCTTAAGTGGGTAGGAGAAGAAGCAATGAAACAAGATGGGATTGGGAGGGAGACAAACCATAAGTGACTCTTAATCTTACAAAACAAACTGAAGGTTGCTGGGGGGAGGGGGGTTGGGAGAAGGGGTGGTGGGGTTATGGACATTGGCGAGGGCATGTGCTTTGGTGAGTGCTGATTCACAGACCTGTACCCCTGGGGATAAAAATACATGTTTATAAAAAATAAAAAATTAAAAAAAAAGAAACAAGCAGAAGACATAAATAGACACTTTTCCAATGAAGAAATCCAGATGGCTAACAGAAACATGAAAAGATGCTCAACATCACTCATTATCAGGGAAATAAAAATTCAACCATGATGAGATACCATCTCACACCTATCAGAATGGCTAAAAAAATTTTTTTTACCCTTTAAAAAAATTAACATACAATGTATTATTTGTTTCAGGGGTACGGGTTGGTGATTCATCAGTCTTACACAATTCACAGCACTCCTCAGACACATACCTTCCCCAATGTCCATCAACCAGCTACCCCATCCCTCCCACTTCTCTCCTCTCTAGCAAGCCTCAGTTTATTTCTTGAGATTAAGAGTCTTTTACAGTTTCCCTCCCTCTCCGGCTTCATCTTGTTTCATTTTTCCCTCCTTTCCCCTATGATACTCTGTCTTGTTTCTCAAATTTCTCATATCAGTAAGATGAAATGATACTAGTCTTTCTCTGCTTGACTTATTTTGGTCAGCATAATACCCTCTAGTTCCATCCATGTCGTTGCAAATGACAAGATTTCATTTTTTGATTGCTGCATAGTATTCCATTGTATATATATGCCACATCTTCTTGATCCATTCATCTGTTGATGGACATCTAGGTTCTTTCCATAGTTTGGCTATTGTGGATATTGCTGCTATAAACATTTGGGTGCACATGCCCCTTCAGATCATCACATTTGTATCTTTACGGTAAATCCCCAGTAGTGCAATTGCTGGATTGCAGTGTAGCTCTATTTTCAACATTTTGAGGAACCTCCATACTGTTTTCCAGAGTGGCTGCACTAGCTTGAATTCCCACAACAGTGTAGGAGGGTTCTCCTATCTCTGCATCCTCATCGACACCTGTCATTTCCTGACTTGTTTATTTTAGCCATTCTGACTGGTGTGAGGTAGTATCTCACTGTGGTTTTGATTTGTATTTCCCTGATCTGAGTGGTGTCGAGCACTTTTTCATATGTCTGTTGGTCATTTGGATGTGTTCTTTGCAGAAATGTCTGTTCATGTATTCTGTCCATTTCTTGGTTGGATTATTTGTTCTTTGGGTGTTGAGTTTGATAAGTTCTTTACAGATTTTGGATACTATCTCTTTATCTGATGTCATTTGCAAATATCTTCTTCCATTCTGTTGGTTGTCTTTTGGTTTTGTTGCTTGTTTTCTTTGTTTTGCAAAAGCTTTTGATCTTGATGAAGTCCCAATATTTCATTCTTGCCCTTGCTTCACTTGCCTTTGACGATATTTCTAGGAAGAAGTTTCTGTGGCTGAGGTAGAGGAAGTTCTTCTCAAGAATTTTGATAGATTCCTGTCTCACATTGAGGTCTTTCATCCATTTTGAGTCTCATTATGCGTGTGGTGTGAGGAAATGGTCCAATTTCCAGAATGGTTAACATTAACAGCACAAAAAAACAAGAAACAAGAGGTGTTTGTGAGGATGAAGAAAAAGGGGAACCCTCTTACACTGTTGGTGGGAATGCAAATTGGTGCAGCCAGTCTGGAAAACAGTATAGAGGTTCCTCAAAAAGCTAAAAATAAAGCTTCCCTACAATCTAGCCTTTGCACTATTAGGTATTTACCCAAAGGATAGAAAAACACATATTTGAAGGGATACATGCACTCTGATGTTTATAGCAGCATTATCAACGATAGCCAAACTATGGAGAGAGCCCAAATGTCCATCACTGATGAGTGGATTAGGAAGATCTTCTGAATGGATTAAGAAGATAGTATCCTATAATATATTATAGAACATTTTTCAGCCATCAGAAAGGATGAAATCTTGCTATTTGCAACAACATGAGTGGAGCTAGAGTATATTATACTAATTGAAATAGCTTAGACAAAGACAAATCCATATGATTTCATTCATATGTAGAATTTAAGAAAGAAAACATATGGGAAGGGGGAAAAGAAAAAAAAAGATAGAGGGAAATAAGCAATAAGAGACTCTTAATGATAGAGAACAAACTAAGGGTTCATAGAGAGAGGTGGGTGGCGGAATGGACTAGATGGGTGGTGGGTATTAAAAAGTGCACTTGTGATGAGTGCTAGGTGTTGTATGTAAGTGATGAATCACTGAATTCTACTCCAGAAACCAATATTGCATTATATGTCAAATACCTAAAATTAACAACAACAGCAGCAGGAAACCAGCAACTATCAAATCAGTTACTTGGCACTATGTAGAAAGAAACAGCTCATTGACTCCCATTTTCTATATCCAACCAGTTGTTTTTGTATGGTATTTATATAACTTTAGGATGCACATTTTTATTGCTCATTGTTTTCAAGATACAAAGTTTGTTGGATAGTGCCATGCTCTCTGAGGTTTTCAAGTATTTATTCTTGGATGGTGATACTATGCAGCTCAGCGAATGGCATTAGTTAATTAGGATAATCCATAAACAGTTGAGTTCTTATGTGATGAGATTTATGCTAAGCATGAGAGATACAAAGATGAATGGAATACAGTCCTCCTTTCAAGCCTCATACAACTTGGGGGAGGCAGACAAATAGTTCAAACAATACCCAACAGGTGAAAGGTGCTCCAATAGAGGCATGCACAGGGAACTCAGGGCCAGAGAGGGGGACATTACTCAGTCTGAGGATATCTGACATAAATTCACAAAGGAAGAGGTTACTGGAGGCAGGCAGAGATGGTGAATAGGTGGAAAGAGAAGAATTCTCAGGCCAGAGAAGATAGAATATGTCAAGTCACAGCATAAAGCACATTTGTACAGAGCTCTGTGCACCTGATGGGTGCAGTGAGAAAAGGATGGCAGGATGAAGGAATCCAATTCATGAGTGCTTTGGAATTTATCCTGATGTGTTCATGCACCATTGTAAGGTATTAACCAGAGAAACAAAATCACTGGCTATCACTTACAATCCATTCCCCTGGCAGTGCATGGAGGATGAATGGGAAGGAAGTAAGACTGGAGACAGGGATATGAAGTAAAACATGGTTAAGAGTATCAACCAATGAAAAAAAAAATGCTCATCATCATTAGCCATCAGGGAAATTAAAATTAAAACCTCATTGAGATATCACCTTACACCAGTTATAATTGCCAAAATTAACAAGACAGTAAACAACATGTGTTGTAGAGGATGTGGAGAAAGGGGAATCCTCTTACACTGTTGGTGGGAATGCCAGTTGGTGCAGCCACTTTGGAGAACAGTATGGATATTCCTTAAGAAATTAAAAATAGAGCTTCCCTATGACCCTGCAATTGCACTACTGGATATTTACCCCAAAGATACAGATGTAGTGAAAAGAAGGGCCATATATACCCCAATGTTCATAGCAGCAATGGCCACAGTTGCCAAACTGGAAAGAACCAAGATGCCCTTCAACAGATGAATGGATAAAGAAGATATGATCCATATATACAATGGAATATTATGCTTCCACCAGAAAGGATTAATACCCAACTTTTGTATCAACATGGATGGAACTGGAGGAGATTTTTCTGAGTGAAATAAGTCAAGCAGAGAGAGTCAATTATCATATGGTTTCACTTACTTGTGGATCATAAGGAATAACATGGAGGACATTAGGAGAAGGAAAGGATAAGTGAATTGGGAAAATCAGAGGGGAAGACAAACCATGGGAGACTGCAGACTCTGAGAAAAAAACTGAGGGTTTTGGAGGGGCACTGGGTGGGGGGTTAGGTGAGCCAGTGGTGGGGATTAAGAAGGGCATGTATTGCATGGAGTACTGGGTGTGGTGCATAAACAATGAGTCTTGGAACACTGAAAAAATGAAAATAAAATAAAATAAAATAAGATAAAATAAAATAAAATAAAAAACAGTATCAACCAAGACTATGGCCATGGAAGGAAAGGAGGGTGAGATACTTATGTGGAAGGGACAGAACCTAGTGACTAGTGAGGAGAGGTAAAGTCAGGGGTTATGTATCATTTCTGTCTTAGACAATAAGTTACATGAATTAGAATTAGAAGTGTTGGACTTGAGGAGATTTTGGTTCCCCAGATGGGAATCTAGCTATGATTCTGAAACTCAGACATGAAGTTTTTTTCTCAAGATACTGTTTTGGGAGTCATAACTATATCAATGGTAGCTGAGATTGTGTACATGAAAGGCTTGCCAAGGAAGACCATGCAATGAAAGTCAAGAAGAGGACCAGTGAGGGAACGTCATACAAATTAAAGACTGTGCACTGATGCCTAGTGATGCCTTCACCCAAAGACTTGCTTGGACCCAAAGTCTGAAAAAACATTCACCTCCTCTGTGAGGCCATCTTGCTCACAGT
The DNA here is from genome assembly GCF_022355385.1 of Mustela nigripes. Classification (NCBI taxonomy): domain Eukaryota; kingdom Metazoa; phylum Chordata; class Mammalia; order Carnivora; family Mustelidae; genus Mustela; species Mustela nigripes. The sequence continues at coordinate 4,600 of NW_026741761.1, forward strand.
CCCCAGCAGGAGTTCATAATGCCTTTCTCGCTGTTTTTTTTTTTTAATTTTTAAAAATTAAATTTATTTATTTTCAGCATAACAGTATTCATTATTTTTTCACCACACCCAGTGCTCCATGCAACCTGTGCCCTCTATAATACCCACCACCTGGTACCCCAACCTCCCACCCCCCCCCCACCACTTCA
>NW_026741762.1:0-4786 GCF_022355385.1 Mustela nigripes
TGCAAACACCTACAAATTCAATGGGAAATTGAAGAGAAGAGAAACAATTCTAGAAACAGAAATCGATCACTTTCTGAAAGGTAGGACCTGTGTAGAAGTGAAACCAAAGTGACAGGAAGATAGACTGCAGGGGGAGGGGCCCAGATCCCGGCAAGCAGCGGAGCAACTGAGCACAAAATCAGGACTTTTGAAAGTTTGCTCCACGGAGGGACATCGCTCCAGAGGCTAAACCGGGGGGGGGGGGGAGCCTATGTGGGGTTAGCATAACACCACATCCTGCGGGGTCACAGAAGGACCGGGGGTGTCTGAGTGTTGCAGAGCTTACAGATATTAGAGCAGGGAAGACGGCTACAGCGACAAAGCCAAGGAGTGAGCTCTTAGCTCGAGGTTACCTTGAACCGGTAGCAAGCTAGGTGAGCTTGGAGGGCGGCCGGAGGCCACGGAGACAGAAGATACCCGGCACTTTCCTACAAGTGTGGCCAGAGGCCACGGAGACAGTGGCAGTTGGGCACTTTTCTCTGAGGGTGCACTGAGAAGCGGGACCCTGAGGTTTTGGCTCCTCGGGGCTGGAGATTGGGAGGCCACGATCTTCATTCCCATCCTCTGGAACTCTACGGAAAGCGCTCAGGGAACAAAAGCTCTGGAAAGCAAACCCGAGTGGATTACTTAGCCCAGCCCCTGGTAAGGGCAGTGTAATTCCGCCTGGGGCAAAGACTTGAGAATCACTACAACAGGCCCCTCCCCCAGAGGATCAACAAGAAACCCAGCTAAGACCAATTTCATTCACCAAGGAGAACAGCAGAATTCCAGAGGAGGAGAAAGCAAATCTTATCTGGACAAAATGACAAGGCAGGAAAACTCACCACAGAAAAAAGAACAAGAGGCAGTACCGAAGGCTGGGGACCTAATCAATACAGACATTGCTAATATGACAGATCTAGAGTTCAGAATGATGATTCTCAAGGTTCTAGCCAGGCTGGAAAAAGGCATAGAAGATATTAGAGAAACCCTCTCCAGAGAGATAAAAGCCCTTTCTGGAGAAATAAAAGGCATAGAAGATAATAGAGAAACCCTCTCTGGAGAGATAAAAGCCCTTTCTGGAGAAATAAAAGAACTAAAATCTTACCAGGTTGAAATCAAAAAAGCTATTAATGAGGTGCAATCAAAAATGGAGGCTCTTACTGCTAGGATAAATGAGGCAGAAGAAAGAATTAGTGACATAGAAGACCAAATGACAGAATAAAGAAGCTAAGCAAAAGAGAGACAAACAAATACTGGACCACGAGGAGAGAATTCAAGAGATAGGTGACACCATAAGACGACACAACATTAGAATAATTGGGATTCCAGAAGAAGAAGAAAGAGAGAGGGGAGCAGAAGGTATATTGGAGCGAATTATTGTAGGGAATTTCCCTAATATGGCAAAGGGAACAAACATCAAAATCCAGGAGATGCTAAGGTTCAGAGAACGCCCCTCAAAATCAATAAAAACAGATCCACACCTCATCACCTGATAGTAAAATTTACCAGTCTTAGCTACAAAGAGAAAATCCTGAAAGCGTCCCGGGAAAAGAAGTCTGTAATATGCAAGGGTAAAAACATTAGATTGGCAGTGGACCTATTCACAGAGACCTGGCAGGCCAGAGAGAACTGGCATGATATATTCAGAGCACTAAACGAGAAAAACATGTAGTCAAGAATACTATATCCAGCTAGGCTATCATTGAAAATAGAAGAAGAGATAAAAAGCTTCCAGGACAAACAAAAACTGAAAAAATTTTCAAACACCAAACCAGCTCTATAGAAAATATTGAAAGGGGTCCTCTAAGCAAAGAGAGACCCTAAAAGTAGTAGATCAGAAAGAAACAGAGACAATATACAGTAACAGTCACCTTATGGGCAATACAATGGCTAATTTCATATCTCTCAATAGTTACCCTGAATGTAAATGGGCTAAATGACCCAATGAAAAGACACAAGGTATCAGAATGGGTAAAAAAACAAAACCCATCAATATGCTGCCTACAAGAAACTCATTTTAGACCCAAAGACACCTCCAGATTTAAAGTGAGAGGGTGCAAAACAATTTACCATGCTAATGGACATCAGAAGAAAGCTGGGGTGGCAATCCTTATATCAGATCAATTAGATTTTAAGCCAAAGACTATAATAAGAGATGAGGACGAACACTATATCATACTCAAGGGTTGGTCCAAAAGAAGACCTAACAATTTTAAATATCTATGTCCCTAACGTGGGAGTAGCCAACTGTATAAACCAATTAATAACAAAATCAAAGAAATACATTGACAATAATATAATAATAGTAGGGGACTTTAATACACACCTCACTGAAATGGACAGATCATCAAAGCAAAAGATCAGCAAGGAAATAAAGGCCTTAAATGACACACTGGACCAGATGAACATCACAAATATATTCAGAACATTCCATCCCAAAGCAACAGAATATACATTCTTCTCTAGTGCACATGGAACATTCTCCAGAATAGATCACATCCTGGGTCATAAATCAGGTCTCAACCAGTATCAAAAGATTGGGATCATTCCCTGCATATTTTCAGACCACAATACTCTAAAGCTAGAACTCAATCACAAGAGGAAATTTATAAAGAACCCAAATACATGGAGACTAAACAGCATCCTTCTAAAGAATGAATGGGTCAACCAGGAAATTAAAGAAGAATTGAAAAAATTCATGGAAACAAATGATAATGAAAGTGCAATGGTTCAAAATCTGTGGGACACAACAAAGGCAGTCCTGAGAGGAAAATAAATAGTGGTACAAGCCTTTCTCAAGAAACAAGAAAGGTCTCAAATACACAACCTAACCGTACACCTTAAGGAGCTGGAGAAAGAACAAGAAAGAAAGCCTAAAACCAGCAAAAGAAGAGAAATCATAAAGTTCAGAGCAGAAATCAATGAAATAGAAATAGAAACAATGATAGAACAAATCAAAGAAACTAGGAGCTGGTTCTTTGAAAGAATTAATAAGATTGACAAACCCCTGGCCAGACTTATCAAAAAGAAAAGAGAAAGGACTCAAATAAATAAAATTATGAATGAAAGAGGAGAGATCACAACCAACACAAAAGAAATACAAACAATTATAAGAACATACTATGAGTGGGGTGCCTGGGTGGCTCAGAGGGTTAAGCCTCTGCTTTCGGCTCAGGTCATGATCTCAGGGTCCTGGGATCGAGCCCCGCATCAGGCCCTCTGCTCAGCGGTGAGCCTGCTTCCCCCCTCTCTTTCTGCCTGCCTATCTGCCTAATTGTGATCTCTGTCTGTCAAATACATAAAATCTTTTTTTTTTTCTTTTTAAAAGAACATACTATGAGCAACTCTACGCCACCAAATTCGACAATCTGGAAGAAATGGATGCATTCCTAGAGATATACAAACTACCACAACTGAACCAGGGAGAAATAGAAAACCTGAACAGACCCATCACCAGTAAGGAGATTGAAACAGTCACCAGAAATCTCCAAACAAACAAAAGTCCAGGGCCAGACAGCTTCCTAGGGGAATTCTACCAAACATTTAAAGAAGAACTAATTACTAGTCTCCTGAAAATGTGCCAAAAAATAGAAATGTAAGGAAAACTTCCAAACTCATTTTATGAGGCCAGCATTGCCCTGATCCCAGAACCAGACAAGGATCCCATCAGAAAAGAGAATTACAGACCAATATCCTTGATGAACATAGATGCAAAAATTCTCACAAAAATACTGGCCAATAGGATCCAACAGTATATTAAAAGGATTACTCACTATGACCAAGTGGGATTTATTCCAGGGCTGCAAGGTTGGTTCAACATCCACAAATCAATCAATGTGATACATTAATAAAAGAAAGAATAAGTACCATATGATACTCTCAATAGATGCTGAAAAAGCATTTGACAAAGTGCAGCATCCCTTCCTGATTAAAATTCTTCAATGTGTAGGGATAGAGGGCACATACCTCAATATTATCAAAAACATCTATGAAAAACCCACTGCAAATATCATTCTCAATGGAGAAAAACTTTCTGCTAAGGTCAGGAACACGGCAAGGATGTCCGTTATCACCACTGCTGTTCAACATAGTACTAGAAGTCCTAGCTTCAGCAATCAGACAACAAAAGGAAATTAAAGGCATCCAAATCGGCAAAGAAGAAGTCAAACTATCACTCTTTGCAGATGGTATGATACTATATTTGGAAAACCCAAAAGGCCCCACTCCAAAACTGCTAGAAGTTGTACAGGAATTCAGTAAAGTGTCAGGATATAAAGTCAATGCACAGAAATCAGTTGCATTTCTTTACACTAACAACAAGACAGAAAAGGAGAAATTAAGGAGTCAGTCCCATTTACAATTGCACCCAAAACCATAAGATACTTAGGAATAAACCTAACCAAAGAGGCTATGAATCTATACTCAGAAAACTATAAAGTACTCATGAAAGAAACTGAGGAAGACACAAAGAAATGGAAAATGTTCCATGCTCATGGATTGGAAGGACAAATATTGTGAAAATGTCTATTATACCGAAAACAATCTACACATTTAATGCAATCCCTATCAAAATCCCATCCATTTTTTTCAAAGAAGTTGAGCAAAAAGTCCTAAAATTTATATGGAACCAGAAAAGACCTCGAATAGCCAAAGGAATATTGAAAAAGATAGCCAAAGTTGGAGGCATCAGAATTCCAGACTTCAAGCTCTATTACAAAGCTGTCATCATCAAGACAGCATGGTACTGGCACAAAAACAGACACGT
>NW_026741763.1:0-4785 GCF_022355385.1 Mustela nigripes
AATGGAGCACTGGGTATGGTGAAAAAATAATGAATACTTTTTTTAAATTAATTTATTTATTTTCATAAAAAAAGAGGACAAAACCTTAAGACTTTGATTTACCATCTATATTTACATTCAACTGTCTCTTCTGTTTTCTAGAGTTTCTGTATTTTTGCCTCATCATAATTTGCTGTTCCTCATTTATTGTGGCCATGAAAACAACAAATACAGTTAAAAGGATTTAGTCTAAAGTAAATTGGCTCCAAAAAGATTCTTTTGAGTAAAACCTACAAACTTTACTGTATAGATCGTGACATCTATTCTGACTTCCTTGAGACTTTTTTTCTCTTTTCCCTTTATTTTCTTCTTTGTTCCAGATATATGAGATTGCTAGAGAAGTGACCTTTGGATGAGTGAGGTGTTGTTTATTTGGATTTTGGAGAGTAGTTCTTATCTTGGTTCAACAGTTTAACTGTTGGCTTAGGCCCCCTTCTCCTTTGGGGCCAGTGAGGCCCACTGCTATAGGTCAAAGGGGCAGTCAGGTAATAGAGGTATATACATCATCTCACTTCAACTGTCTGGATAGACCTGCCTTTAGGGCGTAGTCTCTAGGGGCATCAAGAAGAGGCTTTTTTGTTTTGGTGGTAAGTGGGGTTTAAGAAATGTGACATTTTTCCACTTGAATATAGTAAGTCCATTTAGAATGGATATTTTCCTGCTAAACTAGCTTTTCTCTGGCCACTTGGGGAATGGCAAAGGGAACTAACATCTGTGAAATATATAGGTCAAGCAGCAAGTAGGCTGGGCAGGCCCAGCAACTCCTTCACAAGAGTTGAAGCCCTAGGCTCCTGAGCCTGAGCCAACATGTCTGGGAGAGAAAAAGGGGCTGGCCCAGGATAGACTAATGAGTATGTGTGTGTATGTGTGTGTGCCCAAGTCAGTGCAGAGTAGAGGGTGGGGAGAGGAGAAAGAGAACCAATTTGTACTATAACTTAGGATTCCAAAGCTTCCTGTGATTGTATGTTGTTCTTTTTCGAACATTCATTCAGCCATTCTTTTTTGTTCCAAATCTTTTCCTAGTTTCTTTCTTTTCTCCCCTTCCCCACTTCTTCCTTACCTTCTCAATTCCTCCTTTCATTTTTCCTGTCCTTCTGTCTCTCCAGGATAGTGAAGAACATCTGGACAGTTTGAGTGGCCCGATGCTGGAAAAGCATTAAAAAAAAACGATTTTATTTACTTATTTTTGTGTAGGGTGGGGTGGTGGTGGAGAGAGAGAGAGAGAGAGAGACAGAGAGAACAAACGGGGGAAGGGGCAGAGGGAGAAGCAGACTCCCTGCTGAGCAGGAGACCAAAGTGGGACTCAATCCCAGGACCCAGGGATCATGACTTAAGCCAAAGGCAGACGCTTAACCAGCTGAGTCACTCAGATGCTGGGGCAGCATCTTTTAAAACAGGAAACTATCATCTTGCTCCCCTTCTCTACAATTCAGGGATTTCCAATTCATCCTTTTAGGGTCTGTTTGTGTCTCTCCTTCCTGTTCATTTTGAAAGGCTGAATGAACCACATGAACTGCAACCCTCTCCTCTGATAACCCCGTTTCTCTGCATTTTTCCTTGACTCACTAGGGAGAATCACACATCTTTTTGGATAGAGCCCTTGGCTGGAGGCAAAGGACCTGGCTCCTCTTCCCAAGCTCTACTCTATACTTTTGGTGTGACCTTGGTCAAGTTCCTTCACTCTTTGGGGCCTTAGATTCCCTTTCAATAAGTATGATAAATGGAAAGGAAAACCTTTGCAGCCTGCACTCAAAAGTGATGCTAAATAGAATACTTGGGCTTCCAAGATCTTCTTAGCCTTTGTCCCACCCCTTTCCTTCCTACCTTTCTTCCTCCCAGGAAGCAGTTAATTAAGTGAAAAGCCACGCCTAAGGGTATGGTCTGAGTAGAAGGATTGAGTTATTTTTTACTTCTAGTGTAAAATATATAATCACAAAGAGTCCCTAAGCAAGAGGAGGACAGGGGTAATGTTCTGAAAGTATAGGAATTTTATAGGAGTAAAAACGAAGTTCTCTCTCTGACATTTTGCTCAAAGGTCCAAGGTGAAGTATTTGGATTTCTGTTAAACAGGGAGTTTGGCCTAGAAGCAGGCCATTTCCCAGGTGGTGGTTGTGGGTGAGGGAACTGTTGGTTTGAACAGGACATTATTTGGCTGTATTGTGTGGCGATTTGTGAGTCCAGGCCTTCCTTCCTTTTGCCTGGGAACCTAGCAGCAGGGGCGTGGGTCTGCTTTGGTTTGTCTAACTGTGAAAGAAGCAAGAACAGGAGCCTCCACGAGGCCTACAGCTGCCTTCCAAGGAATTTCAGTGTATCTGGGAGCACAGAGGCTGAGTCATATTTTGGGAGAGGATTGTGTTTTTATACCCGCAATGCAGGGTGTTGCCATAATATTAATCATTATTACGGTTAAAAACAAATAAACTCATCTTGCAGTTATGACAAATCTGTGTTTTGGCTCTTTCTTGCCCTTGCATTGTCTTTCTTTTAGCTTCTGCCTTAGGGAACCAGAGTTTAACTCCATATTGCCAGAATAGGCAACTGCCTTTCTAACATCGTTTTTTGGGATTGCACATAAAAAAAAAAATTCCACTTCTATTAACCAATATTAACCAATATCTACAATTTCACTGTGTCAAAATTAAGACACTCTTTTAAGATAAACTGAAGTACAATTAGGTGCAGAGATTTTAAGTGTACAAGTGAATGAGTTTTGACAAAAGTTTATATCTGTGCAATCCAAACCCTTATCAAAATACAGAACAGGGACGCCTGGGTGGCTCAGTTGGTTAAGCAGCTGCCTTCGGCTCAGGTCATGATCCCAGCATCCTGGGATCGAGTCCCACATCGGGCTCCTTGCTCAGCAGGGAGCCTGCTTCTCCCTCTGCCTCTGCCTGCCATTCTGTCTGCCTGTGCTCACTCTCTCCCCCTCTCTCTCTCTCTGATAAATAAATAAAATCTTTAAAAAAAATACAGAACATTATCACCCAAAATATTCCTTCTCAGTCAATCCCCAACTCACCCCAAGGCAACCATTATGATTATTTTTTTTCTACTGTAGATTATTCTGCCTGCTCTTGGAGTGTATGGATTTTAAAAAAATTTCACAGAAACTCTTATTTATTCAAATATACAATCTAGTTTTCTTTCCTTCCTAAAAATCCAGAAAATTTCATTCAGTATATTTAGAATGGAAATACATATCCCTTCTTTAAAGATTTTATTTATTTATTTGACAGGCAGAGATCACAAGTAGGCAGAGAGGGAGGCAGAGAGAGAAAGAGGTGAAAGCAGGCTCCCTGCTGAGCAGAGACCCTGGGATCACAACCTGAGTTGAAGGCAGAGGCTTTAACCCACTGAGCCACCCAGGCACCCCAGAAATACATATCCTTAAAGGGTATACTATACTTTCAATATACATAATTATCACTAAAAATGAATCACATGCATTGGATCACCTACCAGAGGTAGGTCTATTCAAAGACTAAGAATAGACAAAACCCTACTTACCACCCACCCCCCAATGCCCTCATCACCCCTCCACCCCGTAGGTCTATTCAAAGACTAAGAATAGACAAAACCCTACTTACGACCCCCTTTCCCCCCAATCCCTGCCCTCAGCTCTCACCTTTATGGAGCCTATGAAAACCTAGGGGCTGGGGGCTGCTAGCACACTAGTTTGCCTGAGGTCAAAGCATCTGTTTTCTCTTTCTTCTGGAAAGTTTGCAAGGCTCTGCATGCATAATATACCCATCAAGGAAACTCTGGTTGAATGGGTGACCAAATCAGCCCTTATCAAGCATTAACGATATACCAGGCCCTGCACTAGGCATTTTCCATATATGATATCATCTAGACCTCAAACCTCTGAAGAAATTGTCATTATTAAATTTTATGTGTTGAAAAATGGAGATTTCAAGTTAAATAATTTGCTCAAGGTCACAGTGCTACTTAATAATGGTCTAATGGAGTCTGAGTCACTTTTCTGTACCTTCCTACACTGAAGGTACAGTCACCTGGAGTCAAAGTCCCAATTTCTCAAAATATGTGATATGAAAGGATGGTCCCACTGCCTAAATGGACCACAAGTAACAAAATTTAGTTTTGGTAAAGAATCTGGTGTACTTATAGGGAAATTGGCTTATCTCCAAAGAAAAATATGGCTTAACTCTAAAGAAAAACAACTGAAAATAATGTTCAACTCTAATTAATAGTATGTATGCTGAAATGTTTATGGGTGAAATATGGTGATGCCTGCAATTGAATTTTTTTTTAAAAATTTTAAAACTCATTTATTTTTGGTTTGTAAATTTAGGAATTCCTTATATGTGAGACCCTAAAATTGTGAAAATATTTTTAAAACAAAGTATAAAATTTGATAGTATGCATATTTGACTTAAGATCAGACAAAAGTAATTTTGGTTTAGGTCTATGTAATAAATCAGCCCTTTTTTCTGGTATTCTGGTATAATTCATGTGAATCAAAATCTTGTTTAGCAAATTGGTTTTGTTTTTTACTCTGGTTTGAATACTATAGTTTAATGAAATCTTCAAATTTTATTTTGTCACCACAAAAATGTTTTTTATTAATATTTCATTTTATTTTATTTCTTTTCAGTGTTCCAGCATTCATTGTTTTTTTTTAATTTTTTATTTTTTATAAACATATATTTTTATCCCCAGGGCTACAGGTCTGTGAATCACTAGGTTTACACACTTCACAGCACTCACCAAAGCACATACCCTCCC